>NC_056480.1:19498757-19798757 GCF_008729295.1 Plectropomus leopardus | reverse complement strand
TGAGAGGGAGATCTGCGGCATACTGAAAATAGCTCAGGGAACTTGAGAAATGATAAAGATTTACAGCAGAGTCTCACATTTTCTAATCCAAGTCAACTGAAGGACACTGAGAGTAAATGATTGATGAAGAAGTTCCCTGAGGAATTTTCACTAGACTTTGGGTGCAGTAAGCTATGACGTTGGGATGAAAGATGTTGAAAGTGTTGAGTAGGCTCCCAACTATGTCACAAATCTTGTGGCGGGCCATAGCTTGCATCATGATGGGGTCCACGTACAAATTGGTTGCATGGAAAAAAATGTTATAAAATATTCATTGTAAGGTTATAGGTCCACTGAGTAAAGTCAAAAGTAAAATTGCAAAAGAAGAAAAAATTCACTTGCCAACTGACATCTACTGCATGTAATAGACTATGGATAATTACCCCTTACAAACCCACTTAAAAAACCCCAAACTATACCTTTAAATTGATAGCTAAAAGCTGTGGACCACCAACATGACGGGACATTACCAGCATGCTCTGTACAGTATCTTCTGTTCGTTGCCAAACTGTCATGTCAGTGAAAGCATCATCTGTGGTTGGCACAGAGCAAAGAAGATTGGTGTTTTCACCTTCATTATCTACATCGCATGCTTGCTTTTTATGGTTAAGTGGGTGTCAGTCTTATTGGCAGCTGATATCATCCCTTCTTGCTGTTGCACAGTTTCGGGTTACCGTTTTCCCAATCTGCAGATATAAGGGTAGTTTACTGATGTGATGTGTTGTTTCCCTCAGGAGGAGTTCTGCTACCCGGTGGAGTGTCTGGCTCTGACAGTGGAGGAGGTGATGCACATCAGGCAGGTTCTGGTCAAGGCCGAGCTGGAGAAGTTTCAGCAGTACAAAGACATCTACACCGCCCTCAAGAAAGGAAAGGTCTGTAACAAATGTCGATTTTTCGGCGTCACAGTGCTAATACTCTTTAGTCGTCATTTGAATGCAACAGATTCTGTGAACCCGCTTCACCTCACCTCGTGCTTTCTCTAGGTTTGCTTTTCCTGTCGGACCAAGAGGTTCTCTCTCTTTACCTGGTCCTACACCTGCCAGTTCTGCAAAAGGTAAGTTGGGTCACCGTTAATAGAACTACTCAATTTGTAGGAGAACTCTACTTATTTTACACATCAGTCATCTGCAGGAGTAAGGAAATCATACTGCATGTGTTAAAAAGGTTTTTATAAAGACTTTTGAGGCTACAGAGAGAGCTGCATAAAATCTGGAATATTTCCTCAAGTGATGTCACTTGACTCGGCGTCGGTTATTTCTGAAGACTAAAGGTCTTCACTGGTCCAAAACGATGGACCCAAGGAATTCGCTCCAACATAAGACTGGACATGATCATTTTAATAAAACGCATTTACCCAACTGTGTATGAGAGCTGGCCACGATATTAGAGACCTGACCCCCGTACACGTCAAAGAGGAGAGAGACTCGAGGCCCTCTGTATTTTATGGACCCAACACACCTGGTAATTAAAATTGTTACAAATTCAATTCGTCTTGTTGTCAAGTTGTTTTTCACTTCAATACAACATAGTGTTCTTGCTTAATTTACTATAATTTTTAATAATGTTTCAGATGTTTATTTTTATTTTA
Organism: Plectropomus leopardus; assembly: GCF_008729295.1. Lineage (NCBI taxonomy): Eukaryota > Metazoa > Chordata > Actinopteri > Perciformes > Serranidae > Plectropomus > Plectropomus leopardus. The sequence goes on along the minus strand of NC_056480.1, from coordinate 19,797,130 downwards.
TTCTGTTGCCAGTAATTTTGTTGTTGTGAAGTGAGCTGCTGTAATGCCTGGTGGTGACCAGTTTATCAGAGCTATAAGTGTCTTGGATTGCACATGACAACACAGATTTAAACTTTTGTCAATATGGACTATAAACTGTAGATAAAAACACTTAACCCCGCTATGCAAAAGTGAAGCCAAAATGTCTCAGATACAGCCGCTGCCACCTTGTGCTGCTCACATCATTTGGAGCCAGAGTCTGTGCAGTAGCGATCTCTGTGGTAGTGGAGTTTCTGCCCAAACACCTGTCTGACCACCCCGAGCAGCGGCATTGTTCCTGAGCACACAGATTGGCTCACACAGCTGTCAATCATGGCGCCAAATCCCCTTTTTACAGCATTAAATAACTAGATAAAACCAAACACCAGAAAAATTAACGCCTGATCAAACATCAGGGTGATGAGAACTACCTTAAATGACAGAAACTGTCTTTGAGAAAAATGTATTTAGCATGTCCTTTGAGATTTTAGTTCGGTCAATGTCCCAAGAACTAACACAGCAGCCAACCTGCACGGGGTGATTGCAGTGTTGTGGCTTCACTTATGGGGAGTGGTCATGTTGTCCATCTTTATACCACATACAGTCTATGACGTGGACATGTCACACATGGTTAGATTGGTTAGATTCTCCACTATTCAACTGTGCAGTTTATTTTATGTAAGCCATGAGCACCAAAATATAATTCTTTCAGATTTATCAGCATTGTCATCGATTTATTTCTTTAGACAGAATCAAAAGAGCTTTTCCAGAAATTCATTCAAGTTGGGAATATTGCTGGGCTCACTATCTCTCATTTCTCTAATCCACTTCCACCTCACTTGAACTGTCATCATGAGTTAGACAATATGATAGCAGTGCAGTGTAAATCGTGGCATGTTTTAAGTGCAGCATCTGTTCAGTAACATAACCGCTCTTTTTTATCTTCCCCAGGCCTGTGTGTTCCCAGTGCTCTAAAAAGGTAGGCGGATATTGATATATATTAAACACACTTTTGAACATTAACTTTAGAATTTGTTGACATGCTTGACAACTGTTGGCACTAACAGTACCTCTAAAAAAGCATTTTTTTGTTTTAATTTTTGCCTTATTGTTTATCTTTTTACTTCAGATGCGGCTGCCATCTAAGCCCTACTCCACCTTGCCCATTTATTCTTTGGGCCCCAGTGCTGCTGCTAAAGATGAGGCGAGTGGAGCGTCTGCCCCTGCTGAGCCAGAAAAGAACCCATTTGGGTCTGGACATAGTCGACACAGCCTACGCAGAAGCGTTTACAAGTACGTTACTTGTAGATCCCCAAAATTGTCAAATTATTATTTCTTTTAGATAAAAGGGTGAGTTTTGCTCCTGAGTGAAAGTAGAAGAAACCATTTGGTCAACTGTAGTGTAAACCAGTGGTTCCCACCTGGTGGGTCATGGTCCAAAAGTGTGTCAAGTAAATGAAGTTTGTTAAAAATACTTCTACAATACTACATTACTTCTTCCTGTCCTCAGGTTGTCTAAACACAGCAGCAGTAGCAGCAAAGACGGACGATCACAGGACGAACCAGAGCTCCCCAAGGAGCTCACCGAGGACTGGGTCACCATGGAGATCTGCGTAGACTGCAAAAAGTTCATCACAGAGATCATCACCTCCAGCAAGCGCAGCCTGTGCGTGGCCACCAAACGTGCCCGTCTCAATCGCAAAACCCAGTCCTTCTACATGTCGTCATCTAACTCGGTCAACTTCAGGCCCTCTGAGCGCACCATCAACGAGGTATAGACAGTCAGACCGCCCAGTGCACTTTTCATACCTCTCCCAGAGCTTACTCGTTCAATTTTTTTTTAAAAATCCCCTGAATGAAGCTTGTCCATCCCTTCCCAAAGTTAGTAAAGGTTTTTAATACCTTACCCTGTCTCAGGAAAAGTTGGCACGCTGTGATTGGTCGTGACTGGTCAGGACTGTGCGGTAGCTGCCAGACAAAAGAGAGCCATGTTTCTATAAAAGAGATAATTCAGGACACGGTGGGTTAAAATGATAAGTTACTGATGTTGCTATTGTAAACCAGGTAAGAGAATGTATGTTTGAGCAGGATCGGGTGATACAGAAAGCCAAAAGCTACAGTGATAAACGTGTAAATAGTTCAAAGGCCCGCCCCTAATCTTAGCTATTTCCAGTTCCTGTTTACTTCTAGCACTCAGGATGAACAACAGATTGTCTTTTTGACAGAAATGCACTGTAGATCCTCCCGTCAGGTCTGTTGGGGTAGACCTCCGCTCCTGCCCTGTCCCCCCTCTCTCTTATTCTTCCAGCAACAATTATGCCAAATGTACATCATTCATTTTTTAGCCAGTTTAAATGCACATTCACTGTTCTGTCATGTTTTAAGGACGACACATTGAAGGGTGAGAATAGTCAGATTATTTTTTTTGTTTGGGTTTTAATGTTTGTTCAATTCTGTGCCTGGTGCCAAAATTTCTTTATTTGAATGCCTTTGTAGTCACGGACCTACTGTACATATGTGTGATAAAGTCAACGGGGGACATTTTAGGGTAAATCCAAGGTTTTGGTTTCCTGCCCTTTCCATGTTCCAGGCTGGGCAACAGAAGCACAGAAATGTAGGGTTATGAATGTGTAAATGCTGTACATCTTAATTGTTCCAAATTTAAATTTAATATAAAAAAAACAAAGTAGAAGTATAATTTCACCATGTTTTAAGATGTCTGCTTCTGGAGTATCTTTATTTGAAATTAAACCTTTATTATTAGTGTATTATATTTGTGTTAATGTAATATCAAGATTTTATTTCTATTGTCTAGTTTATAAACTCCTCAGTGTTAAGACTCTAAATCGCAAATCGCACTTTTATTGGACCAATTTATTGTTTATGTTGGGTTTTTGTCTTAATTAATAATTATTAAAATGGTGTGTTTTTCACCTCTTGGGGGATCAATAGTGCCATTTCCCAGAGTTTCTCATGAATGAAAATGTGTGTGAATGGCTGCAGGTTGTTAGCGAGAATGGAAATATGGCTAATACAAAACTCTTTGAATGTAGGCAAGTATTTAACTGTCACTGAATATGCTTTATGAATGTGTTGCAACAGACTTTTACCCAGACACACACATGTTCATACAGTGTGTTTTGTGACAGTTGTTACCAAATGAACATGAAGCCAGCCTGTTCAATAACGATGCCATTTTCCTTTGAAACCATCCGACCCGTTTTAATTTAGACCTCTGTAAGGAATGTATGCATGCTGTACTGTGATCTGTTTGTTTTTATCAACAAAATTATAATAAAATCATCATGATTCTTACTTTGACTCACTTACATATTCTGTTGCAGAATGGATAGTCCGGTGTTAATCTTAGTTTTAAAACTGTCATAAAATTCAACCATTGTTTATTCAAGGAAAATATATTATTAACCCTTTGAAACCTGGCATGGCATTGCTTTTCTTGCACTGTGTTCAGACAACTTTCAGACAACAAACTTTCAAGTATTTAAACCTTGAACCCTGAGCAAATTGCAAAATTAGATTTAAAAAAGACAAGGAAAAATGTCCATGGAAAAATGAAAAAAGTTTGAGAAAAAAAACATTATAATTATCCAAACTAAATATTTAAAATTTTGTCATTTACTTGTACTTTTACTTCAGTGCTAAAGTACATTTAATATAAAATGAGTTTTGGCACTTATGTACAGTAAATATCAGATATAAAACCTTTCCTTAAGTAATATTCTACTTCTGACTTTAACTCATATCAAAGTCATTTTCTGGTTTAAAAAAAAGGGAAAAAGAAGTACTTTTATTCAAGTGTGTCTTTTAGGTCCACCACTGCTCATTTCAATACCTCTTGTAATTTGTTTCATTCATTTGGTGCAAAATAAACTGGAAGCTTATATACCAAACTCTATATTGATCTGAGGAGTTTTAAGAGATAAAAATCTCTGTGAGCGTGTGTGCCTGGAAATAGATATTATTTTTTGAAAGAGAAGTGAGATAGAAGGGTAACTTGCCAAGCAGTGCCTTATAAACAAAAATAAAGGGGCTGAGAGAAGACCACTGCTCAGTTCAGTGTGCAGTAATATCACAGAGCACACACATCACATCAGACAGCAGAGGGCGATGGAGGAACAGTGAAGGGAAATCTCTCTGTTGTGCTTCACGCCACACTGTGGTCTTGGGGACATCCTCTGGTGGAACCGCATAACTGCAGGCATTTGAATTTTTTTTTTTTACCATATCCAGGATGGAAACATCCTATAACGCAGACCGGGTGTGGTCATACAAACAGTAGTGGATGAACTACTTAGTAGCTATACTTGAGTGAAAGTACAAATATCTTACCATAAAATTACTTTGGCAGAAGTTGAAGTCATCTATTAGAATATTACTTGTGTAAAAGTCTTTAAGTATCTGATATTTGTTGTACTTAAGTATCAATTTTATTATACTACATCTATTTAGCTATTTAAAGTGAAAGTACAAGTAATTGTTCATAAAAAACAAGCGGTCAGAATTTTGAGAATTATTAAATTATTTCTCCATAACTTGTAAACCAACTTAACAATGGAGCATACATTACATTTGAAGAAAAATAAGGTCTTTTTTAACAACTTAAAGGATTTAAAGAACAAAATGTATTTTGCCTTTCTCTCCCACACCTTCATTCATCCGCCCATCAGTCCTTCCTCTCTTCCTGTTTTGAAGTAATTAACAAAGATGTTTAGGGAAACTATAGTAAAATAAAGGTATAAGTTTTATTTATTTTATTTATTTATTTACAAAATTTAGTGGAGTGAAAGTTGACAGAAATATCAAAACTCAACTAATGTACAGATGCTCCCAGAAAGTACTTAAGTAATTATTTGGCTACTTTGTTACATTACACCACTACATTACAGCACTGTGATGTACTTGCAAGTAGTACAGTATCTTCATCAAGTAGTAGCAAGTACTACAGTATCTTCATTCCTTTAACTAGTGTTAAAGAAAAAGGCAGTATCTCTCAGCATTTCTGCTCCACCTCTAACAGTGTAAACCTTCTTAATCCTCCTGTGCATCACATTTACACAGACGGCTAAAGTCACAGACTGGAAATAGACTGTCTCACATGACACAGCAGGGAAACCCCTCAATTACTTTATAAAACCATTGTTGTGTTTCCTTTAAAATAAGATTTTTTTTTCTTTTTCTTACAATTCTTAGTCATTTCTGAGTCTATAATCAACAACAAAGGGCTCTTAAGAAAATTGTTTAAATGGGGGAAAATGGGATGTTACTGATTGGTTTTAAGTTATTTCTTCGCATTTCTTCAGCCGTAGGGTGCACAGTGGTACAGACACTGTGAAAAACCTGATGGATTAACTCAGATTTGGCTAAAAGAAAGTGAATGTAAATACAGAATATCCTGGGGCTTGTTAAAACCCTGAGTGCTCTGTATGGTAAGGCTCATACTGGCGGATACTGATGGCAGCAGGCACGCTGCTCTTTTACATGCATGCAGCTTTGCTAACCATGATTGTTTGTTTGTGTGCATGCGCTCACACACACAGAATGGGCTAGAAATGAAATGCTATCCCTTGATGGGTTAGCAACAGGCACTGAAAATAACCTGCCAGGCCGCAGCCTCACTGAAGGGTGACCCTCACACACTGGTTTCTATGGAAAGACAGCAAGCAAACACACGGTCGATAAACAGGCTGAATAGGTCGTGAATTTAGCAGCAGCTCAATAAAAACTTTCACAGGGTGTTGTTCTCAAATGCTGCTCTGGCTAACTGAGGCGAGCATGTGACATCCGACTCAGCTGACGGTCAGTTATTCATAATGGTCACAGTCTCTGTTGAGCTTAACTTTAAAGGGACAGTTCACCCCAAAATCAAAAATACATTTGTTTCCTCCTACCTGTGGTGTTATTTATCAGTTTGGATTGTTTTGGTGTGAGTTGCTGAGTGTTGGAGATATCGGCCGTAGAGATGTTTGCCTTCTCTCCAATATAATGGAACTAGGTGTCACTTGGTTTGTGGTGCTCAAAAAAATCCAAAATTCAGAATTCAAAAATTCAACAGCAATGTACATCCCCCACTTTTGGGCATTTTGAGCACCAAAAGCTTAGTGCCACCTAATTTCGTCATACTGGAGAGATGGCAGACAACTTCATGGTCAGTATTTCCAACACTCTGCAACTCACACCAAAACAATTCAGACTGATAAAAAGCTCTGCACGTAAAAGGAAAAATATGAAATTTTAATTTTGGGTGAACTGTTCCTTTAAGGTTTGAGTTTCAGAATTTGAGGATCTGTACAGTTTGTGTGTCTAGATAATAATTTGGTGAGGCATCAGGTGTTGAATTCACATACAGACACACAAAGGGTTATTGTGCGGCATTCAGAGAGATCAGACTAACAAGGAGCTTTTTACCACAATGACAGTCTGGGCTTGCTAATGTGGAGTGAGATGGAATTCCCTTTTGGTCGCTGCTCCTGGGCAAGTGTCAATGTTTTCCCACTAATGGGCAGGGATTAAAATGTAAGAGTGAAATCGGATACAGTGTCTTTTCCCCCTAAGGTCAGCTTCACTGGAGGGCTGCATACAAGTAGCCATACCATGCAAACAGTGAGCCTCTCAGGGGGGACACTGGTAACTGGATATTGCACCTACATGTGGAGTTCCTCTTGACACTTTATGATGAGAATGAGGCAGGTCAAGAGGTTGGCATCTGTTAGTCACACTTTAACATAAATCAGTATATTCATTTCACTGCTTTAACTTTCTGTTATTATTCCTATAATGTCAGAGGTGGAAGAAGTATTCAGATCCTTTACTTAAGTAAAACTACAAATACCGTACTGTGAAAATACTCTGTGACAAGTAAAAATCCTGCATGAAAATCTGACTTAAAAGTAAGTATGAACAGGAAAAAATACCTAAAGTATTAAAAGTAATGGTACCAAATGCAGAAACATTAAAAAAAACAAAAATCTGCAAAACTCAAAAACATGAAAAAAGGGGGAAAAAAACATTATAAATACTCAAAATTATAAAAACAAAACTGATAAAAACTCAAAATTATCTGGCTGAACAGAGAAAGAAAATATTTAAAAAAAAAGAAAAATACTTACATGTTTATTAAAATGGTTTACAATTAATTTGATGTAAATCGACTGATTGATTAATCAGATAACGTATATAAATTGTTTTGTAATTTAATTAATAACCAAACATCATATTATATAAAATCTTCTCGTGTTTTTTTAATGCAAAGATCTTAATTTGTAAAGTAGGTAAAGCGTTCAGATAAATGTAGTGAAGTAAAAAGTACAATATTCCCCCTTAAATATAGTGGAGTAAAAGTATAAAGCGACATGAAAAGAAAATACTCAAGTAAAGTACAAATACTTCACATTTGTACTGAAGCACAGTACGTGAGTAAATATAGATTTTAAATACTTGTGAAAGGCATCACTTTTCTTACAGAACAGGAAGAGTGACAGTGCTTCAGGTTTTAAAGGGTTAAAGGCCCAGTGTGTAGGATTTAGGAGGATATATAGGCAGAAAAGGAATATATTACAATAAGCACGTTTTCTTGACTTTATAGTCACCTAAAAATAAGAATCATCATAAAATGAGAAACAGACAAACTAAACACAGGCTCTAGATACAGCAGTTTGTGTTTTTGCATTGGCCACAGTAGTTAGAGGCCTTACTGTAATGAGTGGTGATACAGAAACACTGACTTGTAATGTTAAACTGGTCTATTCAATATTTTTTTTTATCATTTTAAATGTCCGTGTCCATCTGATATCCAAGATGGCTGCTGCAGTGTTTCTCTGGACTTGTGGCTGGTTTCTATCTAATGATTATCTGAGGAATCCTGCCTAAAAACTCAAAAAATCTGTTGCTAAGTGAATTAAGAAGAGTCTAATTAACTCTCTACAGCACAATCAAAGACATTATTACAATCTTGTGGTGGTTTCTGGCTGTATTTAGCTGAACTTTGGGCCTAGTAGGCCTTGAAGGTTGTTGATCAGACTTCCAAAGCTTCCAAAAACAACACTGAGGAATATGTCCCCATGTCTTAAGTACGTGGACTGTTGGACCAGCACAAACACCTCTAAAGACAAACAACAGGTAAAGAGCCCCAAAATCTGTGCATAGACCACAGTGGATTCTTCAAACAAGAGCACTGATGATCTGTCAAAGCAAGTTCATGATCTCAGGTGAGTCTAGAAATGATTCAAAAGGAATTTGATTTTTTTAAAATCTCATGTAAAACTTGCTTCAATCGTAATAAAACCGAGACTGATTTTGGGCACTATCTGAAAAGGAGTGACCTCCATTTCAGACAAGACTTTCTGGAGGGCCAGTCAAGCTCCAGGTGAAAACCTCCAGTTTGGATGAGAAATAAGGTGAGCACACATTGAGTTATCAGAGAAAAAATGTGACCACACATGGTGGGCGAGCCGCTAGTCATTGACATTTCAAACAGTGGTGGAAAAACACTGTAACATGAAACTGCTTTGTTCAGTGTTTTTTTTTTTTTTTTTTTACTGGTTTTAATCACCTGTTCAGTGGTATGTTCAGACATTTTTTACTGTGGTGGCCCAAGTGTGGCCCTGGTTTGTGCAGGTGTGGCATGAAGTACGAGCAATGCTGCATATGTCGGCACAGCTTTTAGTCACCATTTTTGTCTCCACTACCCATACCCACTATAATTACTGACATTGCAAAGTCTTACATTCCTGTTTGTAGTTTGTTTAGAAGATAAATAGACATACCAATCACAGCACAACAGAGTGACACCACACAAATTACTTTGTAAAAGAAACTGTTCCTCCAAAGTAAATAGTACAATAGCAAGTATAAAGTATAAATACAATTTCAAATAAATAAGCTTGTGTGAACAAACTTTTTAACATTTGTATCAATTTATTTGTAAGTAAAATTAGTCCTTCTTGGAACATTACTGCCTCTTAGGTTTAAGACTTCTTTGCACCTATCAAGAAAAAAAACTGGAAAATGAATTAGAAAAAGTTCTAAAACTGTCATAGTAATTATGTAACACAATTTCAAAATGTAGTTATGATTATTATAAATCTACACATTCTTCCCTAGCTTTTTCTTTTTTCCCTAGACATTTCTTCCTAAATCTAATTTGGGGTTTTTTTGCAATTCATGGAACATTTCTTACCAAGCTGCTCAATGACTTTTTTTTAAATATGTTTTTAAAAGAAATGGCACCAATTTACTTGGGGTTTAAGGTTTAAATACTTAGAGAAGTTGTCAGAAGAAGCACAAGAAAAGTGATGTCGCTCCAGGTTTAAAAGGGTTAAACAACAAAAACATTTGCACCGCTGTCCAAAACGGATTCAATTATTTGATCTTGTGTACACAGATATTCAAAGCAATAAATCCAAATAATCTTTGCAGCATCACCACTTACTGTACACGTACATAAATAATGTCTCTTTATAAACCCAGACACAAACAGTAGCAAAGAAAATATTTTAAAGAAAGAAAGAAAGGCAGCTGTGCAAGTTAACAGCAACACAGTTGTTCAGCGACACAATCTCACTGCAGGGGATGCATGCCATGGATGATCCGATGGGGTGATAACGGGGTTGCCATGGCAACTGTTACCAGGGCCAGGGGCTGGAGCACGACAGTGAATGTATGCTCCATGAGGGTCAAGAGGCTTGCAGGGCCAAGACAGAAGTAACGGTAGTGGCTTGTAGAGAGCTTCCACAGTCTCATTGTCTGACACTGTCCTCTGATACATTACAGCTTTTGTTCTCAGATGAATAGACGATTGATTTCAGATCAGTGGACATGTTTCGAGAAACCACCTGCAGGTTACATGTGTACATAAGCATGCTGTATCGGCTGCAAACCCTGAAAATCTCCACACCAATACCATTTCCAGGCATACTTTCCCTTTATGGGACACTGCATCCCTACCATGAACTTGCCTCAAAGGCAGCACTGTCACATGTCCTCACATCAACATAGCTGCCTGTGAGGCCATTTTCTTTATACAGCAACTGTACATGGTGAAATTAGAAGTAAACAGCCACTGAAATGCACAAACCATTGTGTTTAAAGTGCTTTGACTAATCTAAAACATGATTTATTTTTTATCAAACCTTGTATTTAACACATTACAAATGTTGCATGTTAAAACATTCATGAGACAATACAGAACATGCTTTGTTGGAGGTTGCAACGCTAAAAGTCATGAATCAAACCAGCTGAACTGGAATAAAGTTGGCCCGGATCATTTTGTTTAAGTAAGATTGTGCTTCTCATCAACCTTTCAGCAAACATGATAGAGTGCTGCTTTGCGGGGGGAGCTTGTCCATGTTCTGTCACAATTGCTCTCATCACCGAATGCACTCTGATAAAGCATGTGGGTCAGGGAGGAATGTATTTTCTATAAAGTGCAAATTGTTTTAGCTGTCTGATCGGTTATTTTCAGATTTACACAAGAAGCAGAGCTCATGAAGTTTACAAACAGCCAGACGTAATTACTTCCACCTATGAATGGATTACTTTAGGGACACAATGTGTCAGGGCGCCCCCCTGGCCTTCACTTGCAAAATGACAAAATAAAACAGAAAAAAATGACCACAAAGACACACAAAAAGACCATCAAAAAACAGACACAAAATTACCTCAAACAGAGAGAAAATTACATCAGTAAGACACAAAATAACCTCAAAGAGACCCAAAAAGTCTCACAACAACCACAAGGAGACACCAAATGACTATAAAGCAACACCAAATGACTACAAAGAGACACAAAGCAAACACAAGGAGACACAAAATGACTACAAAGCAACACAAAACAACCTAAAAGACACAAAGTTACCTCAAAGAGAGAGGACATTACCTCAGTAAGACACAAAATTACCTCAAAGACACACATACAACTACAAAGAGATACAAAACAATCAAAAGGAGACATATAATTACTACAAAGTGACAGCAAATGACTACAAAACAACAAAAAACCCAACCCGAAATAGGCAAATTACCTCAAATATTGAAAAATATTAAAACCGAATATATATCCGAATTGGCTACAAAAAGACACAATACCACAAAATGTTACATGACAACCACAACTTTGTGCAAAAGCACCACAAAGTTTGTGGATCTTGCTGTAGAAGAGGTGGTGGGCCCCTGTCTGTGCCTCGGGACTGATTGTTTCATCATCTACACACATCTCTATTAAGGAGGTTATGTTTTTGGTTTGGCTATAGTCTCTAGGATTATGCCTGATTTTGAATAAAAATTGGTGGAAGGGTGCAGCAGCGGCCAAGAAATAACGTTGACATTTTGGGGCGGATCCGGAAATTACAGGATGGATACACAAATTATTTTTTTTTACTGTCGTTACCATTGTAACACAAAAAGGAGGTCTGCGCTCTCCCTTCTGCTTCCCTCTGTACTTAATTGTTAAAGGGAAGTCAACTGCAGCTGCCAGGCAGTGCTTTGCTGTGTATAAATGTCTAGAAAATTAAAGCATTAACACTTCTAGTTACCATCAAACGAGCGCAGCCATCTGCGGAAAGAGCTTTTTGGATTACGTATGTGTCTGAACAGCTGCTTGTTATGTAAGTGCGTCTGCCTTGTGTCATTTCGTGGGGTCTCGGTTCAGTTCCACACCAGGTGCCTTGGTAATGACACGTCTGCTCCTCAGCTGAGCTCTCCTTTGATTCAGATGAAAGTCGAGCTGGTCTAACGTGCTGCTAAATTGTGGCAGAGACTGTGCTGCGTGAAGGAATGCAGTCAGTTTGAAATGGTCTCCCATTTGTGTCATTAGAGGCAAATGAATCATGACAAAAGGGGAGGAGAGGAAGAACATGCAAAGCGTTCGCCCAAGTGACTGGTTGTATGATGGCTCACGGTGGGTTGGGTCTGTTGGAAACACACACTAACGGCAGGGAGCCGTGGTCAAACAGCTTGTACGGCAAAGAACCTTTCGAGGTCCAAACATCTGTTTTTGGATCATAACAGTCGAAACAGTCCGAGTCCTCGATGATGTCATGGCCATTGAGGATGCGTCCACCGGTGACATAAAGCTTGTTGTTGATCACTGTAGCGCTGTGATGCATCCGCCGCTCTTTAAGGTTCTCACACTTGACGAATTTGTTGGCTTTTGTGTCGTAGGCGATCATTCGTCTGGTGTATCCTGGAAATTAGAGTTTATTGAGTGAATTTTTATATTTTATATGTTTGTTTTTTTTTAATGCTATTAAATGCAATGAAAAAACCTATACCAATGATGAATCGACAATTATTTGTTGTGCATCCAAAGCCTGATATAATTTATTCCTCTGTGTAGAGCTTCATCGTTGTCAGAAAACTATTAGATACTCATCTCTGAGCCACACTGTTGCACTGGGAGACATGTTCTTTTATTACAGTTAACATGGGACTGCAAATTTGTTTTGACTCACTCCACATACAGTAAACTGTCCTGCTGCTAGAAATACTACAGCTTCAAATGTGTATCCATGGGCAAATTAAAATTATCCCAAACATATGCACTATTTACTTCTGTTTGAGTAACATTTGTTAAAAACTACAGCGTGAGAAAGCAACTTACTTAGCCTTTTTAAAAAATGAAACCAAATATTTGTGAGGTGTTTTTTTTTCCCCAAAAGGATTTAACTTCAGTAGGAAGCAGTGGCCTGTGGGCTTGGGATAAAAACAGAGTAGGGAAACCAGAAAGAATCAAGAGACAAGCAATATGAGATAACTCCTTGTTAACTAAGCTTCAGTTGGTAACTCTAATGAAAAACACTTTGTGTCATATTTGCTGAAGCTGTGACTCTAAAAGTACATGAGACAGACAATCTGTGGCAAAAAAAAAAAAAAAATCATGTCCCTTCTCCTTCTTTTTCTTGCCTCTAATGGCATTTGCTAGAATCTCTTGTGGGGCACCGAAAACAGCCAGTCGGAGCCAAAGAGTCTCTAATGCAGCTGCCAATCATTGTTTGTAAACGGCAGTCCAACTATCAAACTAGAGTGTGCTAATCAAATATGAATCCAGATTCTGTAACTGCATTGCTTAATTCTCACCTGAAATGTTTGCATAAACATATTTCAGTACTCTGTTTAGATGTAAAATGAGAAAGTTTGCTCTGATAGGTAGGCAGTGCTTCATTTTGACTGGACTGTTTTCATCAAGGTGGCTAAAATGAGAAATTTTGTGACTATACTGAAAACAGTCGAGCAAAAATCAAGCTTGGCCTACTGATCAGAGCAAATCTTTTCATTTCACAGCTGGGCACAAAATAGGCAATGCAGTAACAGAATCTTGTTTCATATTTGATCAGCACTGCCCAGTTTAACAGTTTATAACAGGGATCCATTCATTGCGCTCACCTCCTATGATGTAGATCTTGTCTTCAATGACAGCAGCAGGAGCGCAGACATTTTTCACTGTCCTTGTTTCTAGCCTGGACCAGAAGTTGCGAGATATGTGATACACCTGTTGACACACCACAAATATCAACAGTCAGCCTGTTTACTGCAGCATCAGTTAACTGTCTGCTTGTGAGACATCCTAATATTTCTGAAAATCTCTGCAAATGCTGTTAATGATGATTTCTATTTTAATCCTATTTTAATAATGTCTTGTTTGAGTGGAAATAATGTAGGAATTGGACTGTGGAACTATATTATAACTATTGTCTTTCTAAGTACACTCAGCAACCGTATTACCGCACACCCATGCATCTACTCAGGGATGAGAGGCTGGTGCTCATGACAACGGGAAATGTAAACAATAATGGCGTCCGTCTCAGATGAGCTGTATTCATCTAGCTCAGTAGTGCCAGGTGAGCTAGCAGTCGATACACACTTCCTTCTGCACTGTGCTATGTTTGCAGGAACATCTAAGAACTATTTGCTTTCTATTGAACTACATCTGCCAACCGTAACACCACACAGAATGAAGCATACCTCTACTGTTAGCTCCAATGCTGATTCAATGCTGCTAAAAAAAAGAAAGGTTTGACTCTACCTGAATCAACCTGACTGGATTCTGCATGGCATCCTCCCCTCCAAAAACATAGATCTTCTGATCACTGGCTGCAACAGCTGGATGCAGAACTGCTGTAGGCATTGGTGCCATGCCCTCCCATTGATTAAACATGCTGTTGTATCTCTCTACAGACTGAGAGATCTTCTTGTCCACCCCAATTCCTCCTAACACAAAAATAAAGTGCAGATAGGACACACTTTGGTGGGCATATCGTGGCTCCAACATGGGCTCAGCAGTCCGCCACTGGTTGGTCTTCAGGGACAGTGTGTAAACTGTGGCGCTGACTGAGCTGTCACCTGATGTCATGCAGAGGCTGAGCCCGCCAAGTACATAGAGGATGCTATGAATACACACGTATGCAGCTTTGTAGAGGCGCAGTGGGAGCTTGGCCAACCACTGCCAACGATGAGTCCTTTCGTCATATAGCAGGGCTTCTCGGGAGGTTTGTTCGTTGTTTTTGCGTCCACCAACCACCACCAGTGTTTCTCTGCAGGTGTAGCGTCGCGGTGTGGTCCAAAGTGGCTTGAGCTCTCGGCTACACTTGGTGCTGACTGTAAGCATGAGGCGACGTACTGACTCGATTATCTCAGTACAGAGGGTGGAGGACTGCACCAGTGGGTCATTGGCGATGAACTGGAAGAGGTATGTTGGATGGATGTAGCGAAGACGAACTTTCTTGAAGAGATCGTGGATTGCACCGCGTCGAGAGAATGGGTCGTGGTGGATCCATGCTAGGAGGGTCTCAAACACTTGCTCCTCCTCAGCACAAAGTCTGTCATCTTCTAGATAACACATGAGCTCAGGAAGAGACAACTCACAGAAGTCCTCTGTTGCAGCTACATCAGAGAAACACCTCACAGCCATCTCCTTTGCCCTCTCCCTCAAACTCTCACAGTGAAGGATCTCAGAGAGCCGTATCATGCTCAGACAGTTTTCTGGACTCAGCTGCTCCTGCAGGAACATGGAGCAAGCCTCAAAGAGACCTCCATAGTGAAGCATGGAGGCTGCCTGCATAAGCGGGAGCACAATCTCCATGGTTATAGTGACGCAGCCTGTGTAGACGTAGTCCACAATGCCACTGAGGACATTTGAGGAGATTCCCTTCAGATTCACACGAGCCTGACTGCTCTCCAGGAAGTTGCTGCAGAACATGGCACGGAAGTACGGGCTGCTGGACACCAAGACGTTCCTATGGCAGGGGATCTCGTGGTGCTCCGTGCAGAGCAGGACATCTGTCAGGATTCGTTCCTGACGGAGGATGTTGAGCTGGGCAAGAAGGTGGGAGGGAAGTTCTGAGTCTTTGAAAGAGAAAACTTCTCGTGGTTTTAAGGCCATTCTGTGGAGAGAAGAAAGAGAGACGCCATAATCATAGCGTTGTGGGAGTGCAGGAAAGACAAGATGGAGAGACTAAATCGAGTCGGGTCTGTTTACTCTCACTTAAAACAGCAACATCACAGCTCAGGAACAAGCTCACACCTTAACAGCTGGCAAAAGCTAATCCACACCAACAACAAAGCCAAAACTCTCTTTCCCAGAACCCCCCTCTCCCTACTCTGATCATTGCTTCAGGAGCAGCAGTCTCTGGTGAATGTCTCTATAATGTGGGTCATCACAATATTGTATTTTTATTTAGACACAGGTCGCACAGTGTTGGCGATATTGGCTGTGGAGATGCAGGCCTTCTCTCTGATATAATGGAACTACATGGCACTCAGCTTGTGTTGTGCCAAAAACACATCCGAAAAACTCAGTGTCTCTTTTCCAGAAATCATGAACTTTTTTCTTTCAACTGAACTACACTCAGCATGTGTATTACCGGATGTCCATGCATCCACTCAGGGATGAGCGGCTCACGCTCATGATGCACGCATTAATGGCATCCACCTTGGCACAAGCCAAGTGCTGTCTAGCTCCATTATATATTCAAGAGAAGGTAGACATCTCTACAGTAGATATTTGACGCTCAACTCTCACCAAAACACTCTAGATTGACGAATAAATCTACAGGTTCGAGAAATAATAGGTATTTTTTAGATTTGGGGGCAAACGGTCTATTAGTTTAGCATGAAGATTAGAAACAGGGGGAAACAGTTAAATCTGTATACTTGTAAATCTCACTGCTAACACATTAGATCTAATTTGTGTAATTTGTACAAAACCCAAAGTGTAGAAGCAACATATTATGGTTTTAATGGAGGATTTTTGCTGGATTCTTTTCTAACTAACCAATAAACCAACAAAAGACTAATGTACCAAAATGCTTTGTGCTCGTGAAGCTGCAGAAACACAACTTATAATACATTTTTGTTGGAGATGCAGATGTTTCATCCATTCAAGTTAAGTTAGTAATTTTACATTATTAATATTCTTTCAAAGAATGTCGGAATCACATTATTTTTTGATATTTTTTTTTATCTGACTTTCACCTTTGCCCACAGACTTATTGTCCATCTGATATTAAACGCTTTTATTTGTCAGACCACTCTCAAACTCTTTAAACTCCTGTGAGGCAACTGTCTTTAATGTGATGATTAATAACTCACAGATTTCTATTTTTACATCCTCTGAATTATCTTGATGCGTGCATGTAGCATTTGGCCACATCTCCCTTATCATGCAGCCCATCACTGCTAACATCAATAGAGCCATATCAACTGACCATCTGTGTTTGTCTCTCCATCCCCTCTGTATCTCTCTCTCTTTGGACCTCACTATCTCTGTTGCTGTTTTCTACATGTTTTTCCTCCACCATGTTCCTCCTCTCCCTGCTTGGAGGGTTTGTGATGATCCTGCTGTTTGAAGAGCAGGAATTGCACTGGGCTATTAGCAACACTAAGTCTTCTAATCACCCCCAGCGACAGCTACTGATTTACTCCCACTTATGGGCCCCAGCTGATATATTTGGACCTCTGATCATTATTGTACATTATGAAATCACTGTAAGTATCATTTCACAACTAATGGTTTCCCCTCAGATGTTTAACAAGTCCTGCTGGCAGAGACCAAGAGCTCCTTTTATTGCAATGCATTAGAAATTAAACTTTGAGTGACTTGTCACTCCTGTAAGAATTATATCCAATCACTTGCGATATTTTTGTTTCCTTATTGTGTAACCAGTGGCTTTGTGCACTCTTTTGTGACAGATTTTTTTTTTTCCAGCTTCAAGGTTTCTATTAGTTCCCACAACCTTCTTCTTAGTTAGGATAACATTCTCTATAAACATCAGAAAATGTAAAAAAAAAAAAAAAAAGCTTGTTTTTTTTATTGTTAGCATGTCACATAACATTACATTACATTTAAAAAAAAGGTCTGTAATCTCAAATAATAATAAATAATAATGCTCTGAATGTTGCTTTGAAAACATTCTACTTTCGTTCTTTGTTTTTGTAACATTGTGGGAATGTTTTTATAAAAGAACATTCTATGATCTGTCACCTCTCAACATCACCAAAACATCCTCAGCGTGTTGTAGTTAAAACATTATGTCTTCGTTTGCATTTCACCTTAAAGGAACATTATCTGAAATGATAAACATCCTTAAAAAGTTATTTTAACATTAGATTAGAATGTTTGCTTTAAAACATTATTGCAACATATAGGTAACTTTAGCCAGTGTTATGGGAATGTGCCCTGCCAGCTGGATAAATATTGTTATCAGTACAAAATATTCCAGTAACGATTATTTAAGTAACTGTAAATGTGTCACAGCTGGATTTCTGAACAACTCTGACTTTCTTAAGCCTAAATTAGAGCAATACTGAACAAAATCAGTGAAGGATACAGTTAAAGAAAAAGACACTAAAGCTATTCCTGAATAAACACACTGAAGCATTTGTGTCAAACTGGTAAATTTAAAAGAAATGTGGCTCTGATGAACCTGTTTCCAGTTCATCAGCAACATCTGTGACTGAGTGAATCCTTACCTCCTGCCCTCAAAAAAATCAGTTAAATCCAAAATGTGTGGTCAGTCTGCTCTGAAAAAGGCGCAAGTTCCAATCAAAGAGGACCAAAACATTATCCAGAGATAAAGTGGGTAGTGTAGTCAGGGATAGAAAAGGAGCATGACACAGAGAAACGGCGAGGCTTTCCAGTTAGGCGCTGTGGAGCTCGCCATGAGGCCACTGTGTACATTCCTGCAGCTAAGAATAGTATCCCGGGCCACTGTGACTCCAGCCAGGCCTCTCATGTGACACAGAGCTGTTTGGTACCCAGTTGCCGGCTTAACAGCTCTGCCAGGGTCCAGTGGAGAGAGTGTTTACAATAGCCAGGGGAGGGAGAATCATCCCAGGGTCCTGACTCAGCCATCGAGCCCACCCAAGCCGGTGTTTAATCAAAGTGGCCCTGAGCTGCTAACCCTTGTCCATCTTCCTGTGCTGTTTCAGACCTCCCCTCCTCCTCCTCCCTCATGTGTGTAACCCAGGATGAAGGTAAATATAGAGCAGTGCTGATGGGCCAGCTTGATCAGGGGAAACAGCTGTAAGAATTAGGCTCAGTTTGAGTGAAGATGTGATGCTGTCTTTCTCTGTGTTACTTCATGCACAACTGGAGATGACTACTCTTACTGCTACTCCTCGATTCACCTGTTTAAGGTGTCAGTTACCCTTTTAGCAAACTATGCATCATGTTGCCGAATGGCTTACATTACACTCAGTGCTGGAAACAGACATACTGTGGTCTCAGTGGCCAATTTGGCCAGTGAAGTCTAGTTGTGATTATGATTCCATTGTTTAATAATCCATGCGATAGTTTTTAATATATCACTGCATTCAAATAATAATACCCCATTAAAATGGATTAATACAGTGCAGAAAACTATTTGGCTGATATAGAGATAGTGGTTCCTGAGCTATAGCTGTCAGAAACCCCCCCAAAGGTAAATCTGATTTCAAGGTAACGGCAAAAATATTTTTTCTTAACTTATTTGGTGACACCTGTGGTTACTGGTGGTAACATATTTCAACAGCCGAACAATTAAATGTGACCTGGCAGCTGGTGGGAATGTTCAGTTTGCACCCACAACTTTAAAATAAGAAGAACAGTAAACAATAAGGCAGATATAAGTAAAATAAAATTACAAACATTTTGGATAATAGGTGTCGAATTCAGGGGGAAAGCAGGGAACACATTAGGAAAATGTCTATTTGCAACATTTAATTTGACACAATTAAAGGCATTTACACTATAAACTGATGCAGAAAAGGCAAAAATTGACACATAAACAATTTCTCTATTCTCTATATTTCTGGTGTTTCAGGTACAATGTCACAAATGCGTTGAAAAAAATGGTCAGTAAACAGTAGAAAGAGCAGCATGGCGGCCGTGTTACTTATTCAGTCTCTCTTCCAAAGTCAATGCAGATTACCTTGGAACTAGGTTCGAGCACTGCTTGGATGGAAATAGGCAGGTTTGTGGTTGAGAAAATGAGTTGCAGAAGGTACCGACGGCCATGTGGGTGTTGCAACAAGTCCTGTGACATGTCAAAATCCAGCCCCTTACCCTTAACCCCTAACCATTCAACAGGTCACAGATTCTGATGGTTCACAGGTTTCAGTGCATCACCGAAACATGGCGGAAATAAGTGTCTTTGCCCGAGTGACATATTTACATCACTGCTAATCAGAGCTGGAGTCAATAAATGCCAGTGACAACTGCACAGTCGTTTGTTTAAGGAATGAATAGTGATTGTAACCTTTACTGTGAGAGACCAAAGCCCAATGACAGGCATTAGTTGCTTTTTTGTCCAGTGGGAAATGGGATTTATTGACAAAAATTCTTGAAATGATGAAGATGCTTTACAGACTTATTTTTATCATTTCATTTTTTTTGCCAAACACCATACCTTCACCTTTTCAGGTCTATTAAACCATCAAGAAATTAAATTAAATGGTAAAATCAGAGGTGGAAAACTTCTCAGAAACTGTGATGAGGTCATAAGTCAACATCGCTTAACTTTAATTTTCAATGATACGGAGGAACACATAGTATATTCCTTTACCTTGCTGAAAGTTTAAAATGATTCTGGTTTGAATCTTTTTTAGCATTATTTAAAGTCACTGATGGGCAAGATTTAAAAAAAAAAAAAAGTATTTCTTTTTGTACGTCATAACCTCATGTTTCCACTCATGCTTTCCAGGGATAGACTATTCCTGAGGCACTTAAGGCCCTTTTTCTACACAGTTGATATCTCCAAGTTGTCATTTCTTTATCTCACGTAGGGGCCTTATCTTCAGCCCCTGTCTTACTCACACTCCAGAGGCAGTGAGATGAAATATTGTCACATTTGTTTAGCGGCATATGACAAGGAGCTGGAGTTACATTTGGGCAGATTGAATGACAAAGCTGCAGGAAAGTGAGCTGTCAGCAAGTCAGGCGTCATGACATGTGAGCACACACAGCTTTGGTGGACTTTGTCACACACTGAAATCTTACACTCTGCTAACATCTGACAGCTTCATGCTCATAGGTCGTGGTGTCAACCACAGACTCCTTCAGGAGCTCCAAATCTGACAAAGACCAGCTTCTTAAGTACAGGTTCAGGTGAAAGACAAAGATGACAATTTTTGCACTTTGACTTCATCTTACTGGCTTAAAACTTCACTTTCTTCATCTACGGATATTCCTGCAGCAGAAAATCTATGACGCTTTTGGGGCTTTTATTTAAATCCAATGCTAAAACTCTGAAAATTTGCACTTTTTTTCATTTTAAGAAATACTAAAGGATGGCTGGCATTTTTTCAACCCGCACTGTATTCTCCCATGTTTTGGATAATGGGGCAATTGTGTACCATCACTATATGTCAATTAAACGTGATTATTTTAAAACACACAGGCTCAGGTTGATGTTATTATATGTGTCTGAAGTGTCTCTTTAGATGTCACTATATCTGGTCAGTTTGTTATTGTGTCCCAGCTGAGCAAAGTGTAGCACGAGATGCTGTTGGCACATTTCAGAAATGAGAAAAAATTAACCATTCTTTTTTTCTATTTCTAATCTTTCATTTAACACTGAACTGCATTTTTTGCACTCCAACTATGCCAACAAGCCTCCTCTTGTGAGATTTCAGAACAAGACTTCTCCTTGAGCGAGACACAATAACAGACTGACTGGATCAAGTGAAGGTAAAGAGACACTACAGACACTTATAACAATTTGAGCCTGCCTATGACAAAAATAACCTATTTTAATGGACAAACAGTGACAGTGCACAATTGCCCCATCTGGTTATATTGCAGGTGCTACTACTGACTGCAGAACTTGCTCTCAATACTGAGACAGTTTCAAAAGTTGTTGTTCATATCATTCACTTCGACATAAAAATGTGGGAAAATAGGGTCCAGGTTAAAAATGCTTAAGTTAACCTTTAATGGATTATGTTTGCTGATTTGCAATAAATACTCATTGTGCAGAACATTTCTTTATAGGTATATGTTTTTTATTAAGACTTAAATTTAGAGTTAATAGCGTGAACAGGTGCCAATCATTATTGCCTATGAAATGATATTCTGAAGTGGCAGACAATCCAAAAATATCTTATTCTTTTGACAACTGCAATATAATATCATCACTCGTGATATTTTGCATATTTGGGCAGAAGCCCTGGGTGTTACTAAAATGACACTGCCTTTGCTTTGCGTGCCATAAATGCAGGAACTAATGTTGTTGTTTGCTGGCCTCCACTGGCACTTTTTTTTTTTTTTAATGAACAAGCATTTTGATGCTGATTTATGCACTCTGGCACCTTATGAATACTACGAATACAAAAACAAATCCCAGTGTGAATCACTTTATATTTTAAAGTGAATTAGAAAATGGTTGGGGGCCCCTTGGCACTCTGTTGGGGGCCAAATTTGGCCATAAATTGAGTATCACTGATTTAGGATGTGTGTTACTGAGAGACTGACCAACAAAAACATCGTTGGCTTATCATCGTTTAAATTGTTGGTTATAAGAAAACTGTATATAAAAGCTTTCCTTTGAAGCAAGATTTTGAGGAGAAACATATCTGACATTTGTCAGCTTTGATAATCCCATCACCTTTCATTTGTCACCTCGCTCTCGAGCTCCATTCACATCCACGGTCACGCCTCGGCAGGAAGTGACGAATGTGGCCACGAGCGTGACGAACGGCTTGTTCGAAAATACAACAAGGAAGTGACCGTTTATTGTAAAGGAAAATAATCAGCCGATAAAACCTCTCTTTCAGTCGGGGGTCGCTTTGCTCGGTTGTCGGTGGTCGGGGGGGTAAAGTCACCGTGGACTTGCCCGAGAGCCCGTTAACCGTTCGTCTCGAGGGATTCTGCTGTTAGCCAGCTAGCTAGCTAGCGATGAACACAGACGTGGAATTTCACATCAGGCAGAATTATCCGTGGACCAAGCTCCCAGCTAATGTCAAACAGGTACTGTGTTTTTACGTTTCCACGGGGCAGGGTGGGAGGGGGACACCGCTATGTCCTGGGGGGGGTGAACCTGTCAATGTCACCGCGGTGCTTTCTGTCACAAAGGCAGCTGTCAGTGTCGCACGACTCTCCAACCTCCTCTGCAGGGGTTTCACCATTCAGCCGGAGCCATAACTGACCGTCTTTATACTGCTGCCTCTGACTACACTGGCATCACATGACGGACTGCTCGATAGGTGGCGTCACATGATTTTAGCGCGTGGATGTCAACTGCAAATATTGCATTCACACCTGTGTGCATCTGTTCACTATTAGACTTGCAGTATCGAAAATCACGAAGGATGTTTTACTGTTAATTGCTTGCATGAATCCCTCCTCCTGCACGGACGTTGTGCCATCATGCCAGCATGTCGTGCAGAAGTGGAGGCGGGTTTATGTACATACAGTAGCTTTGTGCTGCTGTTTGAGCTGCCTGCATCCCTGTGCATCCTCACCAAAGATGGATTGCCAAGCAGAAAAAGTGCACAACTGCCCAGAGGCTCCATACCTCCAGGCACAGAGATTAAGGGGGGGGGGGGGGGGGGGGGGGGGGGCACGTACCCCTCAATATTTATTAGTAGAAGTTTAGAATATTTATTTTGGCACATATTCACCATAAATTAATACAAAAAAGGGGGAAATGATACATAAGAATCCGCCACAATACTGGAATTAACTGTTTGACGCTCAAAATTTCCTGGAATATGACGTCAAATCTTGCATTTTACGTGTCCTCCCCAGTGTTGAAGTGAAAACTCTTGCCTCTAGGCTTATAGAGTGCCCAGAGATTCAGAGATTCCTGAAAACTTAACATTTGTTAGTATTTCAGCACTCCTGGTTCCCAAGTCTCATAGTCTGTTTTTTAATAATAGGTTTTTGGTTTGGCTTTGTTTGGTTTGATGTGGCTTAAAAAGGCTGTCATTATCACGTACCTAAAAGAGACTACAGAATGGTATCAAGCCTAACATGGCTTTACAGCCTCGCTGGGGTGGTGACGTTAAATCATGCGACAGTAGTGTAGTTCATTCATAGTCTAGCAATAGCTGTTTACTTCTGGTGTTGCATTTAGGCTTACAAAATCTTTAAAGTGGTGTTCATCTGTGAAGATTATCTTGCTGAGCAAAACATGTTAGTATCATGTAGGCCGATTTTTTGCCATGTATTTTTTCATCAAATAATCCATTGTCCAATGGAAAAATCCCATTGTTTTTTTTTTTTTTTTTACAAGGGCACCAGGGCGACGCTAACTGCTGCATCGGCCTACAGAAAAACGTAATCCATGGGGCACTTTGTTGTGTGTCGACACGTTTGTGCTCATATAATTGAAATTTAAAATGCATTTTGTAAAAATCCAATACAACGCACTCACTCACAATATAACTAGTAGAAAGTGGGTGCTGAATCCTCAAAATGGATATCAAAACAAATGCACAAAGTTTGCAGGTTTTTCCTTCTCGATACAGATTTTGACATTTCAGTTTAATCTATATTCCTCACAGTGTGGAGATAAGTTTCAGAGGCCAGATTTTGTTGTGGCCCTGAAAACAAGAGTCACTGACCTGCAGTTAATGAATGATTGTAACTGCAGGTAACAGTAACTGATACTGACACTGACAAAGAAACTGAATTTAATTTGAACAGGTTAACTGGAGCCGGGAAATATTCCAGCATGGGAAAATTTGCACTTTGCACTAACTGTTGGAGGAAACTGCCGTAAAAGGGGGGCCAACAGCTCATTTTGTACCCTAGCAGCTTAATCTAACAATGATCCTGTGTGCTGTGTGTTTTTGCTATGCAGAGTTTGGGGAACTCTCAGCGTGAGTATGAGAAGCATGTGCTACTGTACAGCATCCGCAATCAGCTGCGATTCCGCAATAACCTAGGTGAGTCAAGTTTGTCTCTCAGTGCTTAACACACACCTTGTATTGTAGCACACATCAAGATTAAGTATGAGATTAAAAGACAAAGCAAACAAATCATCTTGCAGTATATAGTTCCAGAATAATGCATGTGAGTAAGACAAATGTATGTCCTGTTTCCAGTTTATCTACATTTTGCTACAATGAATGCATTCTAATACAGCAGCCGTGTAAAAAAATACATTTTGTTATTTAGTGGGGCTGCACAATTAATCAAAATATTACTGAAATCTCAGGCCAAGTAGAATATTTCAGGAGCTGCAAAGGTAAAATGTGTCACAACACCCTTTTGTAAATGAAGCATTGTTGTGCTGTAGAGATGCCTCAGCCTACAAAACATATCCCAGATGTAAGGGAACATACTTGTTTGAACCCCAGCAAAAATCAAATAGGAATCATTTTTATATATTTTTTTTGTCATTGAATTAAAATCCAATAATTACCATTCCCTTTAAAGTTGCAACAGCCAAAATACTTATATATCAGACAAAATATCATGCAACACTTTTATTTAGACTGCATCAGCTTTGACTTGGTGTCTCTGGCAGCTTTGTTTAAATCGTAACTGTACCAGGCCAGGGCAGCTTGTAAATAAACATTGTATATCACAGGTACGTATCTGGAATCACAGCAGGTCTTAATTCCTCACTTGTGTGGATATGAGCAGATAATCAGACTGAGTGATATCGACACTATTGTTAAAATGTCACATAAATTAATAGAAAATATTCTCTAAATAGCTGTATAAGATTAAACACCTCATATTCGTAATTAATTATCTTACTTCAATTGTGACCCTCTGGAGCTTGTCCAAATCACTGCTCCTTTTCTAACCTGCATTGATTTGGTTTAGATTTATTGGATGTGTTACTGTATGTTCACTGACCCCTGGATGTGACCTGACTGCTGTGTGTGTTTTATGAGCAGTGCGCCACGTTAGGAAGGATGAGCGCAAGTATTATGAGGAGCTCCTGAAGTACAGCCGGGACCACCTGATGCTGTATCCCTACCATCTGTCTGACATCATGGTCAAAGGGCTGCGAGTCACTCCGTTCTCGTATTACATCGGAATCATGGAGGTGAGCCACTCCTGCTGCGTTGCAAAACAGAAAAGGGAAGATTGGTGTTTGATGCAAGTGATGCAGGCTAAAATTCAACCACGTTTCTGATATCATAATCTCAGAAAGCAGCTTCTCATGCTTCATAAGATCTATCTTTGTAAACACAGTGTCTGAAAGCATTGGTTGATTCAAGCATTGCTTTCTTGTGAAACCCAAGACACATTTTTGTGATTTCAGAACAATGAGCTCAGTAAACTCAAAGGGGAAGAGCAGGAATTCTTATTGTGCCACAGCAAAGAGTCTCTAATTGGTTTGGAAACATCCAGTCTATGTTAATTCAAATTAAACAATGTCTTCAATTTTGGCATTCCTGGAAGCTGCTGCAGAAATGGAAGTTTCAAACAAAACAGGGACTCCAAGAACCCATTATAATAAGAAAGATCTAAGCTTTTTACAACCCCTGCTGCCACATGTAATGTGCTCTTTGTTACTGGGAAATAAATCACATTATATGGTACACCTGAATAGATCTACAAAGAGAATTCAGGTGTGAGGTTTCCCACGCATTCATTTATTTGTGGCAGCCTGCAATGATAAAAAAAAAAAAATCTACCATTACAAATTGATTTTATGTTTTTGAAGCTGGACCGTTCAATTGGGGCACTACTGGAATATATATACTGTTTGTTTATATCTTGCACTGCACTCTCGGAGCACTGAGTGTACTCTGGGCACAGATGAAGCAGCAGAACACCAGGCACAGTGAAGTGACTCACACTGGATTTAAAAGTTTGCATTCACCACCTCTGTAGCAGCTGCTCCTCTCATCTGCCAATGTGATTTTATCAGCTCTCACTGGATTGACAAATCATTTAAACTCCCTGTGACTCAAAGTGCTGCAGAGGAAAAAGAAAACTTCAAGAAGAGTTCAGCCTGCACTGTGTTCACAGACACATGAGCCATGAAATATAACCAGGAACAATTTTTAAAAAATTTTTACGACACTTTGTGAATGCACCACAATGCTGCCATGATACCTGGACGTTTACTATTTGCCCCTCATAGAAAGATCATTGTTCAGTGACATTTCTGTAACATTTATTGAGCTTTCATAGCCTATCTGCATACAAGTGGGATGCTGAATCAGTCTATTAAAATGAATATTTTGCATGTATTAATGTATATTTACAAATTATGACTGGTAATGCATTGAAGAGAATTTTTTGGATACAAAATATTGTGCACTCTCAGAGGAGCATGTGGTGTCATGTATTTCCCACCATGACAGACTTCATCAGTCAGGCACTAGGTGTCAGTCAGTGTCTGGTGAAGCCTCATGTACCAGCTCAGGGAGACACAGCGGACTGATCCCAGGACAAACACACCCAGAGAAAATCTGTGCTGTTTGTTCTGCAGTCAGTTTGGGCTTTTGTCTGCATGACGGCTCACTCTCACTGATAAAGCTCAGTCTGTTGTTTGAGGCTGGCGCAGTCGAGCTCAGAGCACTGGCCTCTCAGAGACTTTGACCAGCTGACTTCTCCTCGACTTCTGACATTATCAATTAGATTACAAAGACTGAGCTCATGTTTTAACACAAATGGGAGTGTCGCTTGAGAAGAGAAATCCACAGTTTAAGTTCTTAATGAAAATCAGGCACCTGTAATTACATCTGCTTTGTTGGACTTGAAAATGATAACAAATGTTGTGAGACATATTTCAACAACTGTAAACACCACCCTGTGTGTTTTCACAGAGTGTGTGTGCAGATGCTTGCTGCCACATTGTTCTACATTCAACATACTTCCCATTTCATTAGAACAGATGTGACTAATGTGCCCTTTCTCTTGACTTACCAACACGAAAAAAGGCAAACCACTTCAGCTCATACATAAAAAGGTTTCACCCACTTTCCTGTGCATGCTAAACTAGACTTGACTGAGCTTTAATTTTGGCCACTGGATTGCCGAAGGCTATGTCATATTCTGATAATCCGTTTTAAGCACTTAATGAAAATAGGGTGTAGAAATTAGCACGGCTGCCCAGATCTGCTAATCCTGTTATTAATCAGAGGCAGAGGGACACAGAAAGGGGAAGAGGAAAATGAGTTTAATTCTTCTTTTCCATGTCTGCTTTCTCCTTTCTCTTTTTGCACCTCCAGGATATTATGAACAGTGAGAAGAGTTACGACTCCTTGCCCAACTTCACTGCTGCTGACTGTGAGTTCCCTCCTCCCCATTTTTTCTCAGTTCCCCCTTTCTCTCTCACACTTGAAATGACTTTACTGGGGTTCTGTGTGTATCCCACACCTCTCTGTGTCTCTGGTTTCTGTTTTTACATCTTTCTCAATTCTTGTTTTTGAAAGTTTGTCAGTGTATGAGGTTTTAGAGCAGTCGCAGTGAAAAGATGAAACGTTTTCTGAAAGCTTGGTGATTTGAATGAGGGTCATAAGGTCATTGGAGGGGCACTTCAAACTTTCACCTCCAACTGAAGCTCTATTGTTGCATTATTCATAGTGCATATCGGAACTAGAACTAAAGCAATTGAATATTCAATTGACAGAAAGTTAACTTTTTTTTATAAATTGTCTTGTCTTTAAGCAAAAATGACAAACACTTATGGGGATAATTCATTCATTTTCTGTGTTTCATATCAATATAAAGTGAATACCTTTGGGTTTAGAAATGTTTGCCAGACAAAAGCAGCAATTTGAAGACAGCTTTAGGAATTTTTATTTGTTTATTTTTGTTGTGAAACTGCTTTTCTAACACAGAGCATTTATGAAATATAAGGCCAGTCTAAATGTTTTTTTTAAAAAGTTTTGGGGGTTTGTTCATGAAGATGAAGACTGGCAGCTAGAGCCTTTTGGCAGGAGTAGCATATGTCTGTTACTCAGTTTTCTTGACAGATGCATCTGGTTTTTTCCAAGTGTTTTCAATTTGCTTCTGTGTTGTGAAGGCATGAGTTTTCTTGGAGAGCCTACTACCACTTCTCTTAAATAAAAAACAAATCCCACGCTGGTATGCGGAAAATGGTTTGCAAAACCCACCAATCTTGGGGTAAATTGGTCTGATGAAAACAAACCCTCTGACGGCAACGTACAATATTAGAAGATCCGGTGTAGCAAGTGGATATTAGGGCTGTTAATGACAAGTTTCATTCCAATACGATATTATATCGGCTCTTTGGACAATAATGTGATATTTGCTGACATTGCAAAGTCCGCAATGATTTTGATTTGATTGAACTGCGATTGATTTGAGACGATGTCAGTAAATATTAATTGTCCTTTTCTGAGCTGTTGAATATTATCTGCTAGGCTGCTAGCATTGTATGAAGGTTTACGAAGGAGGTATGCTTGGGTGGCAGTAGTGACACATGGGAATTTCAAGATTAAGGCGTACCTTAAAGATGACAGTATGTATCGATGTTTTCACTTAACGTCGATATTAGTCCAGTCCAGATCAATGTATCGTTACATCCCATAACGGATATCCAAGCCAAGACTTCCTTTTCTTTGCGCCATCATTTTGGCTGATCTCCAAAAACAGATATCTACGTGCAAATATGAGCTAAAATGTCATCAAATGATGGCTGAGGGGTTCCAAGATTGTATTTCGGCAAGTGTTCCACCTCTCCAGCCTACTGCTGCACAAAAGGACTACAAAAGGAAACAGAATGCAACTGATGCCATTATCCTGTTCTGTGGCCTACAAATTCTGCATGCATAATGCAAATATCTGTTATAAGATAATAAAACGCCACTGACTAGCAATACTAATCAACCTAAAACACTTCTTTGTATTTCCATAACAACCCAGAGCACTAGCCAAGTGGTTTTAGGATTGACTCAGATAAATCCCATTTCACGGTGAATCAGAATTGCCTTTTAAAAAATTACTTGCTTTTTGTATATGTTACTGCTTCACTGAGGAGCTGTGTTCCACAGAAATTAGTGCAAAGTCAGATTTAGATTGCGTCAAAACTGAAAATCAAGTGCACGGGCTGTCAAATGAAACAGGCTTTGGCATTGACCTGTGAGTCCTGGCTGTACAGGACCTTCACGCTGTCGAGACAGAAGGCTGCCAGCAGGCTGTCTGAGCCGTGCTCACAGTGGCCTCTCTCCTCTAATCTCCCTGGAGGAGCTTTGGAAGTGTGTCATGCAGAAGTGGGTGGATGGAGAGGCAGTGAGAGTGTGTGTGAGAGAATTTTACGTGGGCGGATGTTTGTGTGTTGTATCTGTGGCTTGGTAAAACAGCAGGATACGCGTGTAGGATGCTGCTGCGTTAGGAGGCCCAAATGTGAGCATCCCTTACTGGACCCCGTTTGCATTGGCAGCCATCCCAGCACATTTTGCTCCGCTCCTTCTAGGCCTGTGCATTATGGGCTAGAGGAGTAGACAAGGTGGGATTTTGAGTCCAAAATCGCATACTTCTCCACTGTACACTGTACGGTGCACACACATACACACACACACGCACACACACTCACTCACACTCACTCTTATTGTCTTCTGGGATCCCTCTGTGTATGTTGGGAGATGGATTAGTAGTGCTTTTGTGTGTGTGTGTGTGTTGGGATTGTCTCAGAGAAGGTGTGTGGGAATTTGTGCTGATGCACCCCCTCAAGCACACTTTGGATGAGTCACTGTTGCTGTTCGTCAGCCTCCTTCTTACTGGAAGTGCCTTTAATATGAAGTTGGAGCTATCCAGGAAAACTCATTCTCAAACTTCTTGCTTCTTGTTGTAATTCTCTCATTTTTTTATAAAGCCTCAGAGCCTGTAATTGAAAAATGCCAGAGACCCTTTTGCGGCTGCACTGCAGCCAGATTTATTTGCCTTGCTGTTAATGTGTAGCGATTACAAGTTCATGGCCAGCTACTGAGGCATGATTGAGTTTTACTGACTTGCTCATTTCCTCCTCATCCCACAGGTCTGCGGCTGCTTGGCATCGGTAGAAACCAGTACATCGATCTGATGAACCAGTGCAGGTCTTCCAAAGTAAGGCACATTTCTTTGCGGTGCCTTTTAAGTTACTATTCAAAGAATGAAAAAAACATACATTAAATTCATGGACTTATTCATGTTGGCACATTAAGTCAGGGCTCCTATGCAATATGAAAAGGTATAGAATTTGATCATTTCCAGGTAAATATGGAAAAAAGAGACTATAGAAAAATATGTGTTTAATTTGACCTATACTGTTTTCTTAAATCAGGGTTTCCACGGTCATGGAAAACCTGGAAAACTCATGGGATTTCACAGTCATGTTTTCTAGGCCTGAAAAAGTCATGGAATTAGAAAAATTCATTGAAACTTTCAGATAAATAATGGAATTTTTTCATGTGTAATAAAATTGTAACAATAATCTTTTGTGGATAACCTTCCCTGAAATGTAACGCAATGGCAAATTTATTTTCTGTGGCTGTTGACATAGTGGAAAATGCATCCCTCTGACGTTTTGATTACATAACGTACATTTCTTCATTTTCTCCCCGCATGAAATCAAATTTTAATCTGATATGTTTGAAAACTGCTGGGCAAGTCGGGCAAGAAAAAGAGTTATTTTGGGTCCTTAAAATGTTTTGAAATTTTGTCCAGGGAACCAAATATTAAGCTATTAAGTCTGAAAGCTTGTCTGAACATTCATGAGTTATGAAGTGATGTAGTTATCATATCAAGTTTATAATGAATATTTTTTTCTGACATTGCATCGTGAAATATGAAAATAAGTGGTTATATCTATTTTTTAAATAACCTACTGAATTCAACATCACATAGATCAGGATAGAGGAACTAACAACAATCATATAAATTTGGCGCAAGCAATCAAATGAATAGTGAACAACTTTTGAAGGCAAATCAAATGTTTTCTTTAATTACATAAAATGTTTGTTGTTTTCCATGTGTTCCATCCTAGAAAGTTTTTTTCCAGCATTTGAAATAGATCATCTAACTTTTTAACCAAAAAAAGAAACTTGTCCCTAATAAGTAATTTATGTGGGTTCATGTTTTTTTTTTTTTTTTTTGTTTTTTTTTTACAATTTTGGGTTATTGTAAAATGGGTCTTAAATTTTACATTGAGCGATAGTCGTTGGTTCAACTACAGCTCACGGCCCTTTGCTGCATGTGCCCTCTCTCTCCCCCTTTGACGCTGTCACTCTGTCCTATCCAATAAAAGCAGATTGCCAAAAAAATAATCTTAAAAAAGTGACCTTGCCTGCTTCCCCGTTTGTCTCCTTTGTCAGAAATTCTTCCGAAGGAAATCAGCACGGGACCTGCTACCGGCCAAACCAGTGGAGATCTCTGTGGAGCCGTGGTGGACGGCGCAGACAGGATATATCACTGAGGATGATATCAGGGTGAGTAGATATAAATGGCTCATTTCAGATAACTATACAGTAAAGATGACATAGCTACAATATTTTATTCCATTTTTGTCAATATATCCCCCTAAATCCTACACACTGGACCTTTAATTTCTTATATATGATGCACATTGAGGAAGGCCCAGGATATTCCTTTAGTCCTCCTTCCATTTTATGGACGTTATGTTTGATCATTAAAAGAAGTGAGATATCATGTGTTGGCGCGATTTTTACTCTGAGTTTTCATTTAAATTTCATACACGTTACCCACCAAGCTACAACTGTTCATCCCATGAGCCCCTGCTGCACTGCATGTGGAGATCTCACATGACTAAAAATAAATATCTGCCAACTTCCCATCAGTTCTTCTCCCCTCCACAAGAGA
The DNA here is from genome assembly GCF_008729295.1 of Plectropomus leopardus. NCBI lineage: Eukaryota > Metazoa > Chordata > Actinopteri > Perciformes > Serranidae > Plectropomus > Plectropomus leopardus. The sequence goes on along the minus strand of NC_056480.1, from coordinate 19,764,888 downwards.
AAAAGAAAGACTGAAAAACAGTGCAGTGAAGGAATCCACACAGTTTTTAGATGCAAATGTATTCATCCTCCCAGGGACTGCGCTACTACTGTTGTTCACCGGAGGGGGTTTTATTTTTTTAAATACAAACAAAACCACATATACGAGTATACTCTAATGTTGTGTGTTTGTTGTAATTACAGATCTGTTCTGCAGCAGAGAAGAAAGCGATTGATAAGATGATAGATTCTGGTCCTCAGCTGGCTGGATCAATGGAGTACAATGTGGTCTTAAGTGAGTATCTGTCACATTTTATCAATGTCTGCATATATCAAAGACACAATTAAAATGGACTTTTACGCATTGCTTTATAATTATCCTGATAATAAAAATTTTCATATTTTTAATACAATATGCATATTAAATGAAAAATGCAAAAATTCTACAAAATATTGTAGAATCATACTCATTTATTTTTTTTTAGAAAAACTGCAGATTTTAAAGCAGTATAACCTGTAATGCTGTTCTTTAGAAGTGAATTCTGTGTAAATAGTTTTAGTTAAAATGACACACACACACACACACACACACACACACACACACACAGAGAGAGATAAAACTTTTATCACACACAGTCTTAAAAAAAGAAAAAGATAAAATTACATTAGTTTTAATACCACTTACATGAACTCTATAGTCAAATTAAGGCCAAAGTTAGAACAAGATGTTATATTGGACTTGGTAAAAATTGACATAGACTAAACATTTTAAACATGTAGACAAATTAAAATACCCTGTCGAAGTGCCCACAGCCCACAAATTACTCTCGATGCTCAGCTCTGCATTGTGCATGGTAGTAGAGCTGCAGCAATTAGTTGATTAATTGATTAATGATCAACAGAATATGAATAGGCAACTATTTTGATAATCAAAAAAAAAAAAATCTGGTTATTTATTTCAAGCAAAAAGCCAAACAAATGCTGGTTTCATGCTTGTTAAATGTAAGAATTTGGAGCTTTTCCTTTTCATACATGATAATAAACTGAAAAGCTTTGGATTTGTGTAACTTTTGCTCTGGGAAAGTACACCCAGAGCATGTTTCACCAATCTCAGAAATTTCGTTGACGAAAAAATGTAACAATTAATTGCGAAAGTATTGGGCAGATTAATTGATATGAAAGTAATCGTTAGATGCATGCGTTACATGCTAGCTTTCTGTCTGTGCCTGTGTGTGTTTGTGTATGTAAATGAGGCAAATTGTAAAGCACTTTGGATAAAAAAGTCTTACATAAATGCAGCCAAATTCAGCCTCTATCTTTTTGTGAGATACCATAAACATTTCTGGACTATGTGACAGCTTGCACAAAGCGTTTCTGAGCAAACTGTTTCATTGTCTTTCTTTTTCCAAATTTGATTGCACTCCAGTATCCTCCTGCATAGTTTCCCACCCTGACATCCTGTTTCAACAGGAATTGCGGGAACAAGTTTCCTCCAAAGGGCTGTTTTCATCTGTCTTTACAATCCTTGTGCAACAATGTCTCACATATTTGGGGTTTTAAAACAGTTTGTAAGTCAAGGCTGGATCATAAAAAAGCGTGGTAGCTGTTGGAGACAAAAACAGTTGTTTGGCTTTTTACGCCACTTGAACTAATCTTAAAAAGTAGTGTCTAGATTTTGATGTAAAATTCAAGAATAAATGCATTTGTTGGCATTAATGGATACTGGTAGCTTAAATGTTAACATGGCAGCTGATACTAGTGTTTTAGTTTAAGGTCTTTCATCAGTGTGCATGTGTGAATTTCAGAGATAAAGCACAAGAACTGAGGTTGTGTCAGCATAGTTTAAATTTTAATTAGAGAACAGTTTGACAGTCATGTACCCACTACCCCCCGGCCACTGGGGTAGTGGGTACAAATACAGTTAAGTACAGGAGATACAGGGCAATTTGAAGTAAGTGTTCAAACGAGATTCAGTATAGTTCAGTACAACTTTAGTAATCCATGAAGACAGTTTGATTTCAGCTGTGTAAAAATAAACAGGAAACAGACAGACATTTACAGGCAAAGGAGCTGTTTAAAGCTATAATGGGCTGAAGGTGCAATTGCTTTTCAAAAATAATAAAAGTCATAATAAAATAACTATAAAAATAAATGAATAAGGAAATAGCCAAGCCATAGTACCAAGCCTTAAATTAGAGCTGACCTGAATGCTTCGACGTTACCATTGTTGCTGTAGTAATCAATGTCCAGTATTATGAATGCTTTCTTTTTCTATACCATTGCCCCCAAAATCCCATATCTTGCATGAATTAAGGAATAGTAATTAAAAATAACTTGTCATGCACAAACAATATTTCTTTGTCGTCGGGCGCAAACCTCGTATCTCCACATTTCCACGTCAGTCAGTGGATTTTTCCATTTCTCAACCAATGAAATGTATTTAAATGAACTTATGACTAAACTTACTGCCATTGGATCCTTTTAAAGATGGAGGTTTTTTCTAAATCCTGAAAAATAGCAATTTTGGAGACGGGAGGTTTGCGCCTGACAGCATCTTTTTATTAGTTATTCTCAGACAAGGATTTTGAAACTTAATAAAAGGCTTAGTTTGTGACCATGGCAGTCTGACCACCTGTGGCCATCTTACAGAGACACTAGCATGCTGCTGAAAAAGTCAAACTTGCAAAAAATGTCCCCCAACGCCAGATGTGTCAAAGGAAACTGGCATTAAATTTGGCACAAATGTTAACTTGGACTCACTGATGATTTGATTAGAATTTGGTGGAAAAGTCAACCACACAAAACATGTTTTTGGCAATAACTTAAGAATTTATATGGTAATTATGACAAAATTTCCCATAAATGTCTCATAGAATAAAAAGAAGTTTTGAAATTTATACCAAAATGGTCAAAGATCAGTTTCACTGTAACATCATAATTTTCTGCAGAAACACTCCCCTGGCTATAACTCAACCTCATAACTCAGGAACAGAAGGGGAAACATTTGGTCAGATACTGAACTGATTGAAGTGTGTGAAGCATTCATGTTTTCACAGACATAGATGTAAACTGAAAGTGCAATTTGACTGGTTCGTAGAAGCATACAACCACGAGACTGTAATTGTAGTTTCTAGCTATTATAGCTGATGGTACTGTGACCTGCATGCTGACAGGGTGGCTAATTATCACGTTATTTTTGGATCATCAACTGAAAGCTCAAAAGAGGCTCCTGGAAGTTTTGATTAATCACAGATTTTTTTCACTGAAGCTTTGACGCCCACAAAAACAGGTATTTGGGACAGCCTTACTCGATCGAGCAAAGAATTGTCCTTCAGGTCCTTGTTAACCAGGCGGTTGGCTTCTGAAAATGATTTGATGTGGCTTGTATTTTATCTACCATTCTTTTATGTGTAGAACAGAAGATTTCAAATCTGATGAACAAGTAGATATTTTGTGTTGTAGGATTTGTATTATTATTACAATTTGTATTATTATTATTATTATTATTTTTTTTTCCAGGCTTGTATAACCGGGGCTTCATCTACTTGGATGTCCCCATATCTGATGACAGCTGCATCTCAGGTACGTGTGTGTGCGTGCGTGCGTGCGTGCGTGCGTGCGTGCGTGCGTGCGTGCGTGCGTGCGTGCGTTTAAACATCCTGCCATTATTCTCCCTGGAGTAATTACTTTGACTAAATGCTGTAGGTACCTAAATTACAACTGAGGGAACTTAAGCGAGCATTATGGGTAATGGACTGATCTAAAATGATGCCTCATAATGTCATACAGACACATACAGTATTCAAATACAACAGTACAATTGCAAAATAAATACATGTAAAAGACACATCCGTGGACATGTTTGTCCGGTTTATTGTCACTGTTTGGTTCTTTCAGTGCCCCCGCTGGAAGGCTTTGTCATGAACCGCGTCCAGGGCGATTACTTTGAAACGCTTCTCTACAAAATCTTTGTGTCCATTGATGAGCAGACAAACGTAGCAGAGGTAGGCTTTGGAAATGTGTTACATTGTCCTCGCTTGCTGTGCTCATTGAATGTAATATGACTGTGTGTGTGTGTGTGTTTATCGATCATCTTTTCAACCGAGTCCTACTTTTCTCTCTCTCTCTCTCTCTCTCTCTCTCTCTCTCTCTCTCTCTCTCTCTCTCTCTCTCTCCTGATCCTTGGTCCCCCTGTGCCTCTCAGCTGGCGAATGTGTTGGAGATTGACTTGGACTTAGTGAAGGTGGGTATCCTCTTTCTGCAGAATGTGAGTCTTATTGCAATGTATTAACTCAAGTACTTTTTTTCACAAGAGGAAAGCAAATCGGCAGATCTTGGGAAAATGGCAGCACTCTCTAAAACCGACAGTGACAAAGCAGGGAGGTTATTTTCTCTGGTTCCACTGTGCTTTAAAGACATTTTCAAACATGCTTTTTTGACGCTGCTTGAAGGCACACAGTGTAGCAGCAGAAATAAATAAGACGAGCAGCCTTTTTCATTTTTTGTAAAATGATGTTTTGGAGTTTGGAATCAACTCTGAGAAACTAAAACCACTTTTCTGTGATATTTGTTCCTCGTTTGGATTTGCTTTCCAAAGGTATCCTATTATTCAATTTGACTGCTGGCAATCTTTTAGATAAATATAAATTATATAATTTTATCACAGTTGGCATTTCTGTCTTTTAATGCCTCCACACTGGCGACAGCCATGGCTGAAGGCACTATGTTTCAGGTTGTCTGTCTGTTCTTCCCTTTCTCATGAACACAATATCTCAAGAACACTTTGAGAGAGTTTCTTCATATTTTGCAAACATGTCCACTTGAACTCATGGATGAACTGATTACATTTTGTGCTTAAAGTCAAGGTTACTGCTACTTTGAGTCCATCTCATTCTCGTGAAAACAATATCTTAAGAGCACCTTTAGGGAATTTCTTCAAATTTGGCACAAACATTCAATTGGACTCAATGATGAACTGATTAGATTTTGGTGGTAAAAGGTCACTGTGACCTTGCATCTGTCTCATTCACATGAATGTGTTACTTTAAGAACACCTTGAGGAAATGTCTTTAAATTTGGCACAAACATCCACTTGGTCTCAAAAATGAACTGATTAGAATTTGGAGATCAAAGGTCAAGGGCATGGTTACCACACAAAACAGGTTTTTGGCCATAACTCAAAAATGTATTCACATTCAAATTCTATTCTGACAAAATTTCGCACAAATGTCTAATAGGATATAATGATGAAGTGATGATCTTTTATATCCTCTCTGTGACATCATAATGTTCTGCAAAAACACTTTTCTGGCCATTGCTCAACACCATAACTCAGAAACAGAAGCAGAGATATTTGGGCAGTTACTGCATTGGTAACACTAATTTTGGGTTGTCACCTTGATACTGTGGTGATTGTGTGGGTCTTCTGTACTGTCCAGGGAAAGATTTCGGTAAACCATCCAAGGTTTTTACAGCTATTGATGTAAACTGTAACAGCAACTGTTTCGTGGAGGCATACAATTGCGAGGCGGTAAATCTAGTTTTTTGTTGTAGCCATTTCAAATAAAATAGAGTGCAAACCATTGAGAGCCGCATGGCTATTATGGAGCCTTGCAAGTAGATATTTCTGCACAATTTTGCTCTTTTATTGTGGATACACACTCATACAGACGTACACCTGGGAGACAGACTGTGACACACACACACACCCATTGTTTCAGGATAGATCATTCATGGCCCTCGACTCTACCAGAGGGCTGAGCAGCACCATTCCAGTTGAATTGGTGCTCAAGTGTGACCCAGTTTTCCCCAGTTTCCTATTCACTCTCTATCAGACATTGAGCCAAAACTCCCTCTGTGTGTTGTGACCTCCAGTGTGAAGAGCTGAACTCCCCAGTCCCTCGGTCTCGTTTCATTCCTGCCGCTGAAAAGCAGCACTTAAGAGAAGTGGCTGAAGGCAGCAGCTGCAGCAAGTCTTCAGGAGAAATCCTGTAAAAATTTAGAGATGATTGAGATGTCTGAGAGCTTTTCTTTGTGCAGAACTTTTCTCATCGTGACTTGAGTTTAACTTTCTCTTGTGTCATGACTGCCTCGTGGCCCAAGGCAATTGGAAAAAAAAAAAAACTCGCTGTGCTTCTTTTGATATGATAAGAGGACGGCTAAGAGTTGACCTCGGCGTGCACATCAGGGATGTTGAGGTGTAAAAAGTAATCAAGCCCACCATACTTGACTTTGGTGCTCTGTTCAGTCTGAATAAAAGATTTAATGGCAAGGCAAGTTGACGACTGTGTAATTTCAGGAAATAATGAAAAAGCCAGCCAACTGTTTCGTGGAAAGTGCACAGTGTTACCATATAGTCATAAGAAACCATGCCCAGGTTGGGCATTGAGAGAGAATCACCCAAAAGATGTATCATGTAGAAGCAATCTTCTTACAAAAGGCAAACCAAGGCTATCAAAATGGTTACATCTTTTGGACATTCACACATTCATTCAGCCCTCACATCGTATTGATAGATCTGAACTCTGAGACCTTTTAACAAACATCAGTAACTCCTGTGCAAACCTGACTAAATGTAGACGATGCAGTGTTTGTTTCTTTCACTGCAGCTAGTATGAAACTCAGCAGGAGAAACTCAGTCAGTGATACAAATATCTACAGTGTAGCGTAAGCTTTTGGCATTGACTCCTTTGAATAAAAGAGGGCCGCTCACCATTTTATAACAGTGTTACACCAGCGATCATACAGAAAGAAATCTATTGTAAAAAGAAGAGCTAACATTTTTCCAGCCCCAATCCCAAGATATTTTACTTTAGATTGGTTTTAGTTTATTAACACAAAAAGTGACAAAAACAAAACATATAACAACAAACAAAGTGTAGATGATGCAGGAGAGGTAAGAGATCCCAAAGGACTTACAGAAAAACCTACCCTCTAAGATTTACAGTGTATCCTTATACTAGGGCTGCAAATTGTAAGCACTTTCCTAAATCAAGATATTGGTAAAAAATAACAATTGATTAATCATTATTTGAAAAAAAAACATAAAAACTTTGATTATTTTGTGTAAAAGTATGTATATATATATATATATATATATATATATATATATATATATATATATATATATATATATATATATATATATATATTATTGTTGGAAGTTGTTATCTTGAACTGTGAGTAAGTGGTGAGATCAACATCAACTTTTTTGTTTTTATTTTTATTTTTTTTTATTCCCCATTCACATTATCTGGTCCCATCTCGAGAATAAAACTCCTGTGTTTTAACAGAATGCGGTTTCCATGTACTGTCGCCTCGGCTTCGCTGTAAAGAAAGGTCAGGTGATCAGCTCAGAGCAGCTCCACCCCACCTGGAAGAACGCCCCGTCTCTCAACAGACTCAAGTATGTACAGGCAGCCAGTATCAACCATCCACAACAACTTAAAAAAAAAAAAAGAAATTAAAGTGATGCCATATTTTGAATCATGTTTTCCCATTAACCTGCATTAATTCAAGAGCATTTTTTTCACCCACAAATTTTGTTAACAATGTTATATATGTTTTTACATACTGATATGTCAGGATACTTAACTCTCATATGTCCGGGTCGCCAGTGTCATCCACCTACACCCACCTAAGGATTCCTTTAAGCTCACCACTGGGAAAATTAGTTTCTTTAAATGTTAAAATTTTAAATTATTTTAGTTAAATAAACTATATTGTTGTACTAGTTTGATTGTGTGCTCTTCTGGTGTTTGTGACTCTGTCCTCTGTGTTAGGAGCACCATGGACCCTCAGAAGATGCTGCTGTCCTGGGAGCAGGGCAGTCCTGTCATGGAGGGAGGCTCCTCAGCCACAGACACCGACACCACCAGTCTGGAAGAAGGTCCGTGCAGCCACACACCCACTTACACAAACACCCTGATGTGTATGCAAATAATTACATATCTTAATGTATGCACACAAAGCACTTTCTGAATATGACTTCAGAGGTTTTGAAGCAGCACTGCAAATTAATCCCTGAGAAAACTCAGTCATGCTTCTGAAAGTAATTCTCACATTAATAGGTGATAGTCTAAGAAGGTGTCATATTTCCCCTAATTTTAACTGTGTTATGAATGTGAAAATGGCACTGTTGGGTTGCTCAGACTAACATTTTGGATATTATCAAAGTGGCTGCTCATTAACCACATTTATTTATAATTAATTAAAATGAAAATTATTTGAGAATGTGGTTTGGGTCGGCCCTTGTAAACAAATTTCATTTTCATAAAATCACAAGCTCATATCCTCAGTTGATGAATGACAAAGCTAAGCAGCAGTGCTATTACATGCATTACAGGGGCAGTTCACCCCCAAATCAAATACATATTTGTTCTCACCTGTAGTGCTATTTATAAATTTACATTGTTTTGGAGTGAGTTGCAGAGTATTGGAGATATTGTCCGTAGAGATGTCGGAACTAGATCACACACGGCTTGTGCTGCTCAACATGCGCGCGCACACACACACAAAAATAAATGTTGTTATATGTCTTTTTTTTTTATGTCTCTGTAGGAGACACGGGAAGCGTAAGCAGCCTGAGCATCCCAGTCGCACCTACAAAGAGGATTGCCTTCCTCTTTGACTCCACTCTCACAGCCTTCCTCATGATGGGCAACCTGTCTCCGGTTAGTGACTGGATGTTGACACGAGAAAACACACACAGACACACACAGGCCTAATAGAGACAGAATTATTTAAAGCAAAATTGGACATGAGCTCTACATTTTGAATCCTCTGTGTCTTTGTCCTTCCATCAGAACCTGAAGAGTCATGCAGTGACCATGTTTGAGGTGGGTAAGCTGTCTGATGAGACTCTGGACAGCTTCCTGGCTGAGTTAGAGAAGGTGAGATCAGCAATGGAAATAAAGAAAATAAAGATTTGCTCTTGTATTTTTGTCATGTAATACCAGAGGATACTAAATCTCTACAGGAAATACAGTGAAGCTTGATGTTTTCACAGGTATACCACATACATGCACACAAACATTACTTGAATAGTCTTCCTGGTTTCTCTGTCTTAAGGTGGAGAGCACAGCAGAGGGTGAGGCCCAGCGTTACTTCGACCACGCTCTGACCCTGAAAAACACCATCCTTTTCTTGCGCTACAACAAAGAACTCACTCAGGACCAGGGACCAGATATCCCAAATATAGGTAATTATACACAGTTACACCATCTTTCTCATCCACGTTATGGGTAACTACTTGCAAGATCCAAATGTCAAGCACTCCCACATGTTGAAACAGGAGGTTAATAGACAGCTTGGAGGACGGAGGCTGTACTCAGAAAAATTCTTAGTACAAAGAGCTGCTCCTAGTGACTAAATTTTTGTGAATTTTTTTGAGAATTTCCCCTTGCAGTAAAGACTAGATAGTAGTAAAGTTAAAACTTAAAGATAAAGTTATTTTTGTTCCATCTTAACCTGTAAGAGTGTCTACATTGAAAAACTCTTTGGAGTGGGAAGCAGAACTTTTAAGAGGCTTAAGAGTTTCTTTTACAGATGAGAAACTGGTAGAAAGTCAAAGAGGTAGGGAAAATATTCTCCAAATACTGAATGACAGTCAGTTAATGAAACGCCACAGATTAGATCAAGCAGGAAAATGTTTGTGGTCGATTGCATTAGAGATGCGCTCAAGTCTCCCACCTACACAGTAACGCCCACAGCAGGAATGAAAGTGATCAAAACACTGAGATATTTGGCAGCTGGAAGAATGCAAAAGTGCAGCAGTGATGACTTGGGTGTCTCGCAACTTTCCATCAGCAGAGTGATCGCACAAACAGCAACAATGCTTTCCTGGTCTCATATTGTGATGCCGTTCGCAAAAGGACAACTAATCACATCTTTTAAAAGCAATGCATCATACCTTGCAACAGGGTCAACCACACCTCTCACAAAGGTAGGGGTTTCTGTCCCTTCCTTGCTCAGAGTTGCTCTGAGAATTTTCACTCCTAACCAAAAGTCCTTGCTAGAATTTTTTAGGCTAGGTTAGGAGCTCTCTGAGATTAAGGCCATAAGGGTGGATCACACCAAGATGCACTGTGCCACACCAAAAACGCCTTGAAAGTACATCTCGAAGAACAGCTGGGAGTGCCTGTGGAGCAGGGCTGCATGCACATACTGCATGTACATAATATAATATGCTCTCACGCAGCTCCTGGCGTTCTGCTGTTACTGTTTGAGTAATGAGGAGACCTATCATTGTAAAGCTCTTCATATGTACATATGGCCAAATTTAATTTCTTGTTCATGTTCGCCATTATGCTGTTGTTTGCACCACTGCCCCCGCAACAAAACAGGAATTACGTCGTCAGTAGAAAAGGCTGCCTCCTACTTGGAATTTGATTGGCTGCTTTGGCCAAAAGTGACATTGACGAGCGGTGCGACTCCGCACCTTGAGCAGAAAAGTTGCAAATATTTTAACTTTTATGTGCTCCCAAAAAACGCCAGAAAAACGCGTAGTGCAGCAGCAAGAGAGGATCACCTGGCCGGCACTCTGTACCACAGGGAAACAGTAGTTTCGCTGGCAACGGTTTTCACCTTGGTGTGATCTGCCCCTTAACTGGTATTAACGTGTCTGAAATCAGTTTGTCCAAGTCTTAAAAATGCTAACACATGGGAAGTAAGTGATTTTATGATTTTATTTTTCTTTAATGTTGCATTGTCAAGCCTCTAAAAAACTGGTAACATCTATTTTAAAAAAATTACTGAATGCGTCCCACATTAACCGCAGATCAGGATAGCAGAACCAACAACACTCATATATGTCTCTGGCCGGGATGCTCAGAGCAAAGGATACACTGTCCGCTAGCTAGCTTACACTGTTGCCTGGATGACATGAGGAAGTACAGATTCAATGAAAATTTTATATTTAACCAAGATAGTGTGGCATGGCTGAAACTGGTACAAGGCAATGCAAAGGCATGATGGGCATCAAGGCAGTTGAACAAGAAAGACAAACTAAACAAGAAAACCCACGAACAAATGTAAGGTATTTCTAAGTTCTGTTCTAAGCTGGTCTCTGTCACGAGTCAAAAATGTCACATTTTATGTTGGAATAAACATTTTGGCTAGTTTTTCCCTAACCGTCAGTTATGGTTATTATTAAATAAATCTTAAATGCTGTAGGAATCTTGTCTTGGAGTGTTTGGGAATACGGCCCAAATTTGTTTTTGTGTGCTATTAAACAGCTTCCACGCTTGTTTTGGCTTTAAGTATTCACTGCCTTTGCAGCCTCAACAACAGCCAACTAAAGAAACAGAAACTCATATCTGCTGTCTACACACAATTCCCTCTGTGCTTTGTAGTTAATTTTGTTGCCAACAGTTGACATAAGCTGTGATTCAAATGCAGCCAATATTTTGTAATGGTTGTTTCAAAATCACTTTGAAATCTGCAAATATCAATCAGGAAGAAATTTCTGCTGCCAGTGAACATGGGGGAAGGAGTGTGAGTGTCCGCCTGTTAATGTGTGTTAGATTCAAAGCACAAATGGCCCATTATTTTCAGAGACAAAGCACAAATCTGTTCATGTATTAACTTTCAGGTGAAACCCGGGTTAATAAAAAAATCTATCAAGCAAAAACCTGGGTAGATTTTTGGGGGGTTTACTGATGCTAATTGTCAGTATATTTGCAACCCACATTTTCATCCAATTTTTATCTTGACTCTATTATTGAAAATATATATTATGAGCTATTATTCCCACAGTTTTTGGCAATCAACTACTGTAAATGACCCGTCTTCAACTACACTCAAACTTCTTCTGTGGCTTTTTTAATAATAATTCAATAAATAATGAAACACTTAACATTTATCATCATGTGAAAGACTAGAAACTCTTTTGAAAGCAACAAAGAGGAAGTGAGTCTTCTGTTTGTGTCGCTCTGTCTGTTTGGCAATACGCCTGTGTCTGAATAGTTTCTCTTGAATATGGTCATATATGTCCAGAGTAAGGCTGTATTGTTCTACTGGTGTCTCCAGGGGGAGCAGGAGACAGCGAGTCCTCCGACGTCAATGCAAATCTCAAAGTTTCCATGTAGCAGTCCTTGTTTCCACCAGATGCTGTTTGTTTGGTTTGGCAGTGTGCCTCACTTCTGATTGTCTTTATCTCTCAGTCGTCCTCAGCTGCGGCTCCAGGCGTCTGCTGAGGAGCGAGTACACTGTGAGCCTGCAGCCTGAGGCTAAACTAAGCTCACAATGATACTAATTATAATAAGAATAATACATAGTTTCATCGCGTGACAAAAATCAACATCTAAACCTCTTTTGAAAAATACAGCATGAAGCAGCAGTTTCATTGGGTATTATAACTAACTTTTATAGTTTTTTCAAATTGAATTGACTATATTTTATTCCGAACATTTAAAAAAATAAAATAAAATACTATGCAGATGACAAAAAAAAGTAATAGTGAACATATACAACAGATTTTCAGTAAGCAACATTAACTTACATTTTATGTCAAAAAAGTAGTAGGAAGAAGAAAATGCATGTCTAGTCCTACCCCTGTTCTAACCTATCAATCCACGATCATAAATCAACTCTCCGCCCAACAGTCCATCCCCTCACCTACACTGCTCTGTTCATGCTCTTCATATAAATAATCAATAACACTATCCCGATACAGAAATAAAGAAAACAATGTACTTTACATTCCCCTTCCTCGTCTCTGTGCCTCGCAAAAATTTTCTTTTCCCTTTTTAAACGGTCTAATATTCTGACTTTGTTTGATTACTTCCTTCAATCAATTCCACAAAAGCAGACCACAAACAGATACACACATCCTTTTAACATTTGTGCATAACATTGTTTCAGATTCAATTTCCCTCTTAAATTATTATCTCCTTCTCTGTCCAAGAACACCACTCGATGTGATGGAATAAATATAACATCAGGTCCTTGACCTGTTTGACTGACTTCCAGTCAGTTTTTTGCATCTGCGAAACCCGACCCTGATATTGATTTATCTCATTCATTATCACCATTAGCACTTCATAGACGCTTAGATTTAGGTCCGTGAGGCAAGAGGTGATTACTAAATCCAGGAATGCCAAGTTGATTCTTTTGTCCTTTGAGAAGACGTTCTTTACAAGTCACCCTGGAGACAACACTTTTCTTAACGCCAAGGCTGTAAAGAAAGAATCTTTAGTGTGCTTTCTGGTGGAAATCCACTGATCCTTAACTCAGTTACTGTTTGATGCAGTCATACTCAGCAGACATTTAAATTCAAGGAACTTGCAGGTCCTCAGAAAGTCTTAAAATGTCATTTAATTCATCAATTTTGTGAATATTAGGCCTTAAGTCATGAAATAGTAAACTAGAGAGGGGAATAAAGAAAAAAAGCTAGGGAAAACCGTATTTGTTTTAAAAAATATGTAACAGAATTACTCAAATTTTTCAAGTGCATTTTCCAGGTCAATTCCTTTGTTTTTTAACTTTCATTTTCTGGATTTTTAAAGAAACTCATTTTCAGGTTATCTTGTCTTGCTTGTTATCGTGTTGAATAAATCACTGTTTAAATCAATACTTATCAAGTACTCCGCTTAAAGTGTTCACTTAGAGTCTGTTAATATATGGCGACATATGGGGGAAAAAAGTTAAAAAAAAAAAAAAAAGGTACGGTAATTCTGGCCAAACGGCCAAATATTAGCCACTGTGACAAAAAGAAACAGTCATGTCTACCAGTGATGGAGACAAAAACAAATGCGCACGGGGAAAGCACCTGTGGTTGAAGCTGCCTGTGAGAGGTGTGTTGATATTGTCCGGTCACGTAATGCCCCCTGTGATGAAACAACTGTACAGTAAAAAGCAATGCTGTCCATTTTATTACTTTATATTAATGTAATAAACACTCAAAAGTAAATTAGATGGCAATCTACATTAGATAATGAGAAAAATAAAGAAATGGTTATAATAATCATCTGCTTATAGTTATTAATTTGACCCCTGACAGACGTGATCGCTACAAGAGGGTCCTACATTTTTCTGTTCTTCTATGATTCAAGCAGTTACTTAAGTCACATCGCAGAAGACACAAGAATGCAAACTTAATAAGTTGCATTTAGCTCCCAGCCTATTTTGTATAGAATTTGAAACTCTCTGTTTTTTTTCTTTCATTAACCAGGTTTCCCTTTGGACATGTTGCGCTGTGAGAGCCTGCTGGGTCTGGACCAGGCCACCTGCAGCCGTGTCCTCAACAAAAACTACAAGCTGCTGGTCTCGATGGCGCCGCTCAGTAACGAGATCAGACCCATCAGCAGCTGCACGCCTCAGGTATGATGCCTGGAGGGAGGGAGGGCAGAGGGGATACTGAGCGTCTCGCTGGGACATTGGACCAAATGTTGACTTTCTTGGAGTTGTGTGTTTTCTGTTTTAGTCAGCGATTCATGCGTTAATGTGTGTGTGTGTGTGTGTGTGTGTGTGTGCTCTGTTTGGTTGTGTTTGCCCTCTCGCTGTGTGTACACACTTGTGTGCCTGGAGTGATTTGTGGTTGTGTGTGTGTGTGTGTGTGTGTGTGTTCTGCGGGCACTCAGCCTGCAGTTGCCCCCAACAACAAGACTACACAAAGAGAGAGGGAGGAAGGGAGGCAAGGCTCATGAGTAATTCCTCTGCCTGGCCACACTCCAGCTTTCTAGCTGAGCTCGGAGAGACGGAGGGAAAGAAGTTAAACTCTTGTTGTGCCATTCATGCTGCTGTTTATTTTCACACTGCTGCGACTCAGTGAAGTGGAATTCAGTGAATTCTTTTCTTTGTTTCCCGCTCACATCTCTAATAGCAGCTTCAAATTCTGCTTCTCCGACAGAGGAACAACACAGACACAATTATTCTCCTTTGTCTCTGTTACTTTTTTGATCATTTGAAGTACGCGTAAGAAATGAAATGGAAAAAACGTCTGAGGATGTGTACATGTGTATGCATTAGTTCCGCTCCAATTGCACTCACGCATGTGTGCATGTTTTTTTTGTTCCTCCCTGCAGCACATTGGCCCGGCTATCCCCGAGGTGAGCTCCATCTGGTTCAAGCTATACCTGTACAGTGTGACCAGCCAAGGCCCGCCGTCTCTGCTGCTCTCCAAAGGCTCCAGGCTCCGCAAACTGCCGGACATATTCCAGGTTAGCTTAAACTAATAATTAATCAGGTAAGCAGGTTAAACAAGTGTAGGTACAGGACTGAGTGAGTAAATGTGTGCTTATACAGGAGCTGTATAAACAAAAGAAATCTGTCAAAAAGCCCCACATGTGATAAGAACAACTGAACTTTGAGCACGATCAAAGATGTAATTGGACACTTTTTAATTCGTCTTTGACTCCTGCCCCTTTAAATTTTGACCTGGCCATTTCAGTTGGTAAAGGGAAATTCAGTGCTGCTTCCTTCGTCCCTGTTGACCTTCATTTCTTAACCTGGTATATTACTATGACAATCAGACCACAGCGTGCACCTGCTTTTTCCCCTCCAAGGCTACCCGGTGGTCTTGGAATTTTTAAACTATCCTGGGAATGTGAGATAGGGAACAAAGGAGAATTTGATGAGGTAAATTCTCAGGGGAGGATAGGTAATATCATGCAAATGGGTCATTTCATTGGAACATAGCAGCATGTTTTTTTCTGCGTGATGTGTACTTGTCTTTTTATTCCATTTAGCTGTTTACTTTACCATGAATTTAGAGGTATACAATGCAAGAGTTGTTGGCTGAATTCTCAGCATAAGTGGAAGTGAAGGCCAACCTCAGCTTTGTTCGCATGACGTTTCGCCTCACCATATATGCTTTTTTTGGTGCTTTGTCCACAGTTGTATAACGTCCCCTTGGATGTGTACTGCTTACAGTGACATTTGGTTGCTTGCTTTTTATAAAGTCTCAACTTCACATAAGCACTGTGTCCAGGGACATCCTGAAGAAAATAAGAAAATACAGGCAAACGTCAGAGCCTTTGCAGGAAAATCCACCTCAACATCCTTCTAGTGCATCATAAGTAATGATTGAGAAGGATTATTTTTGAATGAGTGCACTTTTTTTTTTTAGGGAGATCCTGCATAATATACCTGTACTTGTAGTATTTAGTCCTCTGTCATTTTAAGAGCTTAAAATAATTAACAAACTAGAGAAGAAAGGGAAAGCCTTGCTGTGTCATGACATGTATAAAAAGCTGCAGGGTGGAGGTTTAATTATTTTTACAGTTTATGTTTGGTATAGAAGAAGCTTGAAAAGTTGACAGTAGGAACGGAGGAGGGCTGTTTCCTTCCCTTCAACTTTGTTTTTGACTAATTATGTATTACATGTAGAAACTTATGAATGATATTACTGTCCTTAAGAGGACAGAGGTACTGAAACATTTCCCTCTACCCTGTGTTAAGAGTCTTTTAAGTTTCATACTGTATTAAAAGCATTCTTGTTATTATTTAGCATTATTCAGTACAGTCATGAGCTGATAGTCATTTCTAATAAAATTATTTCCATCTCTATTGTTGTAGGGTTGCTTCAATATAAGAAAAAAAAGGTTGAAATCCTAAATATCATATCACATTTTTTCCTCCTCACATTTTCTGATCTTGTTAATATTCTGCTGGCAGGATGGAAAGCTTTGAGGGGCTGTATGTGGGCCACCAGTTGACGTTCACTGCTGTACACAATCACATCCCAATCTCAATGATTTCAGTGATAAGCAGCTTTGGAAGAATCCTTTCTTTGACCTGTTTTTCTCTGTGCAGGGTTACGACAGGTTGTTGATCACCTCCTGGGGTCATGACCCTGGAGTCGTGCCGACATCCAATGTGCTGACCATGCTCAATGATGCCCTCACACACTCTGCCGTACTAATCCAGGTAAACAAACACACACACACACACACATATGGGCTCCAATTTCAGAATGAGGCCTTATTGCATAAATCTATGAACACTGCATTATCTAATGTAATGTATGTACATATTTTGTGCCACTTTGTGGATATCTAAACTGTACTGTGTATGTGTGTAACTCTCAGGGTCACGGTATACACGGCCATGGTGAAACGGTTCACATCCCATTCCCATTTGATGCAGAAGATCTGAAAGGAGGTGAGTTTTTGTTGTGTGTGGATAAAGCAATAAAACCACTGAGTAGTGCCATCATACAGCCATATTTGATGCTCATACAAGAAAAATTAACTCAGTCAAAGTAATTCAGTACAAGTTTTAAAGTAACATTTATTTGCAAAGTCCTATGAGGAATATTGTTTAACAAAAAGAAAACGAAAACATGAAAACTGAATATGGTTACTTTTTAATCGATGTTTACAGAGTTGACTCTGGATGAGAAGTGATGCTAAAATGCAGGAAATACTTTTTTATATTCTTTTTCCTTTAAAAAGAATGTTAAACTATGATTTATTAGAGTACAGTTTTTGTGCAGGTACCATTCTCTAAAAAAAGACCTCAAAACCTCAGAGTGAAGATCAATATTAGCTACCTTAGAAAGGAAGGGCAGACTTTGTTATTCGCTACTCACATTCCTTGACGTCTGGGTCAGGGATTTAAAATACACACTTTTCTTGGGTAAACAGCAGGATTTACTTATTAGCAATATCAATATTAGGGTACTGTCACTGCCGTGTTGAGCACAAATGACTAACATAACCTCAGTCAATATGCGCTCCTTTCTCTGGTGGCTCAAATATTCAGTTTTTGGCTTTGAGGGTTTTAACTCGTCAAACATCATAAAAAGGAGTTGAATCCCCTCAAATCCTTCTCTTGTGAATTTATGCGTGAAGCTTAACACTCATCCCCCTAATACATTTGCTGTCACAATATTACACCCTCCGCAGAAACGGATTTTACATGAATGCAACGTTACACTGATATTAAAGGGATAGTTTGGTGTTTTTGAAGAAGGGTTTGATGAGGTACTTATCCATAGTCAGTGCATAAACTACAGTAGATGGTGGTCAGCATGCCCCCAGTTTGGAGAAGCAGGCAGGAGTACCACTACAGAAGCTAAGCAATGTACTGCTGTGGACTGGTCAGCAGCAAAACATTTTTTTCCATCTTAAAAACCATGTCAGTTTAAGTGTACACTATATTTTGAATATTTTCACTGCTTTACATTGCTGTTAGACAGGAAAAAAGAGGCTGTTATATCAATCTTTTCAGTGCCAGACTCCATCAAGAAAAGCATTCACTAAACAATGGAGCTGCTGGTCTACTGCTGCCTTGATCGGTTACTTTTTTTGTGTTTTTGTGTGACTTTGGTGAATTCAAACTAACCTTTTAAAATACTAAAGTCACACAGTAGCACTAACTAACTAACCAGTTGTGGCAGTGGTAGACCAGCAGCTCCCGTGTTCTGTGAGGTAAAATGACATACAGGTAAACTGATACGAGTTTTTTAGATGGATAAAATATATATTGATGCTGCTCCCATCCACAGCAGTACATTGCTTAGCTTCAGTAGCAGTACTCCTGTCTGCTTCTTCAAACCAGAGGCTTGCCCACAGCTATCTACTGTAGGTAATACACTATGGATAAGTACTTCATAAAACTCTTTCAGAAAATCTGGCAACCTGTCATTAGTCAGATTGAAAAATTAAAGTGAATGGTTAATTGTATAACAGATTAATTATGTCACTGTGTCATATGTCAATACCTTTTAACTTAAATGATAAATTATAAGGATGCACAATATTGTTTTTTTTTTTTTTTCGATATCTGATATGCTGATGTATAACAACTCATTTGGCTGCTGACTGATATCAATATCGACATATTGACTTTTTTCCCCACACCTAATTTTAGTGATCGTCAGGTCTCTTCTGTAGTGGAATTAACATCATATTATGCAAACTCTTATTGTAATGGCCCACCAGCAGATGGAGACATAAAATATGATGCTTTTCAATGTATGTAATGTTCATTCATTTTGCAGAACAAGAAAAATACTATATTTCGGTTTGTGATATTGGCAGAAATCAGTATGTTGTCTGATTCCGATACTCTACTTTAAAGCCAATATCGACTGATACCAGTGATGACCGATATGATTGTGTGTCCCTAATAAATTATGTGTAACTCTTTTGTACTCTTTTGTATCACTGCCAAGGTTTGTCTTTCATTGCTGTTTTTTCTTCTGTGTGTTTGCTGTTGGTTGGTTTGTGATTTGTATTTTCACTCTTCAAAATCTATAAACAGATTTATTTTCAGAAGTATCCCATACAACCCCACTTCAAAAGAATTTGAACTATTGCTTTAATAGAAGTATGTGGATTCTTGTTCATCAATTTGAGTGCTGCACTTGAAGTACAGCTTCAATTGTTTGTGCTGTCTCTCCTTCCTGTGCAGAGTTCTCCTACTCCAACATGTGTGTGCACAAGGCTCTGCAGAAGCTCAAGGAGCACGTGGACCTGGAGCACCAGTGTGGCTACATCACCATGCTCAACTCCAACAACAGGCACCGTCGCAGGGCTAGTGACAGTGCTGAGTGCAGAGGTAAAGACACACTTCTTTTTTTTTTTTGACTGCGTTCCAATACCGATATGTGAGAGACAAGACTTATAGTTGAATTAGCAACAATGTCCTTGCCTCTGATAGCCATTGGAACTGATGGTGCAAATTAGATAAAGATTGCTCACAGTCCAGTTTAATTAATCGGTTTGTCTGCATAATTGTGCCAATGATCGTGATAGCCTTTGCTAATGGACGTGGATCGAACAGTGTTAGCCTTTACCTTGAAATTTACTGATTGAATGTTGCTGACATAATTGATCACAGATTGTTGTTTAACACACAGACATAAGTTATGCCTTTTTTCCACATTAAAGCACCTCTTATATTCTTTTATCAAATGCAAAATCATTTAAAAAATTTGTTTAATGAAGCTTCTAAACTGATCGGCATTCAAACTGTTATTTAGCTATGAAACAACCTTTCTGTGTCTTAATGCTGATGGTGATTTGTTGCTTTTCTTTCAGGTGACACCCATCTAGGTGGAGGCCTGGACACCAACGGCAGCACTGAGTCCTTTGAGCTTGTGACAGAAGAAAACAATGGGGACGGCAAAGGAAAGACAGACTGTAGGTCTACACTTTTGGTTAATATACATATTTACAGGATTCCAATGGTCATGGAATACCTGGAAAAATCATATAATTTCATAATCTCATTTTCTAGGCCTGGAAGAGTCATGGAATGAGTAAAAATGTAGAAAATTAACATTTGGAGTTAAATGTTCTATACAGTTTTGTTTGCAGTATATGTTGTAAAATGAGCATGGAAATATTATGATGAGTCCTTAAAAAGTCATGGAAAAGTTCTGAATTTTTGTCCATGAAAGTGGAAACTGTATTTCTTTTTTCTATTAAAAATACCTTCAAGTAACTCAATCAGATGTTTGAGAGCTGGAAGAGGCAGTGAAGACTAGAAAGGGAGACCAGCTTGTCTTTGTTAATGATAATGTGTCTGATGTTGTAATGTATGTCATCACCATCCATCCTCTCCCTTGCCAATTCCTCTCTTCCAGCCCTTTCATCTGAAGATGAGTGGGTCCCTCTGGAACTGTGTTTCGGCATGCCCCTCTTCAGCTCCGAGCTCAACCGCAAAGTGTGTCGAAAAATCGCCTCGCACAAACTGTGCAGCAGTGAAAGGTACAGAAAAGAAAACACTTAGCATCTTAAAAGTTTTCACTTAAAAAAAAAAGCAGTGAGAAAAGTGTTAAGACGTGTGTTGAAGTGGTGCTAGACTTTGGCTTTGTTGTTTTTTCAGCCTTCAAGAGCTACTTCACTCGAGCCGAAAGCTATCGCTGAAGGTGTTGAGCTTCGTTCAGTCATTCCAGGTAAAAACACTCTGTCTCTGTCTCTGTCTCTTCGAGTTTCCACATCAGAACACTCGCAGCAAAGAAAAGTACCGAAAAGAAAAGAAACAAAACAATGATCTCCAGGAAAAATATCAGCAGTCAGAAGTTTATTTTTAAAAACTGACTCTGTTGGAGGTAATCAAGATTAAAGACTGATTGATAATTTGTCAATGTATCTAATACAATTTTTGGTTTAATGTGGTACGAAGTTGTGAGAGAGAAGAGAAGGTATTTTAGTATAATACAGTGTGAACAAATTAAGATAATAATTAATTAAGATAATAACACATTTAACAGGCTTCACATGTAAAAACAAGCGGATTGAATCTTTCACTTACAGTAACAGGCTGAAAGAGTAATTATGAGGAGCACTTAGGTGTACTTTTTTAATCTTGAGATGATGAGATAATTAAGTTATGATTTTTATGTAACGGGTAAAAAAACAATGAGAAGCAGGTGAATGTTCTTGGCAACAATTTCATTTAACCTTTTGTTCTTAATAAGATATGGTTAAATTAAACCTCTGTACTTATAAATATACTGATGAGTTAATCTTTATTAAGTAGGCATTTTGATGCAGTACATTTGCCAAACCAAATATACTTTTATCATGAGATGACCCGTAGTCAATTTAGAGTAGACTTTGAATTGAAGGTAAATATAGTGACTGAAGTGTTTTATTTTGTTTTGGTTTTTTTATTTTGTTTTATTGAAAGATGAAAGACAAATCAACACAATCATAAAGTAGTGTGTTTTGTAGTCATTGCAGACCAGATGCGAGTTATCTGCCAGAGCAGATATAACATAAGCTAGAAGATTTGTCTGGTTCCCGGGCTATATTTTACATGTTGTGTCCTGAAAGTTGAAGGAGAAACAAAAGAAAGATATTGGAGAAAACAAACAAAACAAAAAATGCAAGGCTATTATCATAGCTGAAATTGAGTGAAGTAACACAGGGTTATGTGAGAGTCGGGTTGAGATAGGAATGAGGTGTTATGTTGATTTGCAAATGTTCTGGTTTTTACTGTCTGCGAGGATGTTTGTAAGGGTGAGGAGAGGAAGAAGAGAAAAACAAGACAATATAAAGTAGAAAGGAAACTTTAATAGAAAAACAATTTAACAGAAATCGGAAGGAAATGTTGAATATAGAGTTTTAGTAGAACAACTGGTCTCCTTTGTGTCACAAACCTTACCGATGTGTCTCAGCCTCTTTACCCTTTCTGCATATTTAATACATGTATTTTAAAGGAATACCGTACCCACAAAATGGCCATTTGTATTTCAGTTACTCTCCCTTTGTTACACTTTATTTATGAAAACACTTGTTTTTCTGGTATACTACGGTGAACTAGAGTAAGAGGGTACAACATTTAACAACAGACAAAGCAAGAAAATGAACATGTTTGGAAATATTGAACGTACGACTGGATATGTCCGATTTGGATTATACTGCATGAGTTGTGTGGGGGTTTGGAAATGGATGTTTTGATCGAGTTTTGCTGCTCTTAAAGAATCATTTTACTACTGGAAAGATGGTCTTTTCATAAAACTGGGCTCTAAGTCTTGAAATTGGTGATACATGACCAGAGACAGAGAAAAAGGACTGCAGTATTTGCTTTTGCTCAAGAAGTAGAAAACCAGCAACTACTGTACAAAAATGCGAAAGTACAATCTGGAGTTGGAGCAACAGCCTTAAAACCAGCAAAAATCAGCTGAATGATACAAAATGCATCACCCAGCAGATTCTAGCTGAAAGATGAGCAGGAAGATCTGGGCACTGGTAAGATGGAGGGAAGTTTACCACGGTTCATTTACACTTAGTACCCACATTTCATGATGCAAAGCTGGTTCAAAATCGGCAGAGTATCACTTTAAAGGCGGACCCCTTTTACACCAAGTCACGAAGAAATTTCTTCGGTTTTCAATTCTTCGTTAATGGTTGGGGCATGCAAGAAAAACAAAGTTTTCTTAATGATTTCAAAGTAACATGGGGTGAGTATTTGACATATAAATTTTAATTTTGCAGGTCAAGTAGTCCTTTAGGTGTTTAGAGGGACTGGATGTTATATTAACCAACCAAAGTGTAAATCAGACAGGAGCTAGTCTTGGATCCCAAAGATACATTTTCCAATACTGTCATAAATACACGCACTCCTCTTTTTTATTAAACTCATTGTATATAGTGCACAGCACACACCACAAGAGCTCAGTCTCTGTCCTCTACTGGTGGAACAGGCAGCTGAGCTAAAAGACACTGTTACACCTAGTGGTGTAAGGAAAAGTTACAGGACTATAAACAGCCGGCAGCCAGCAATGACAGAGAGAGGGACCATAGGGAGTAACGTATTGTTTTTTATATTTAACTTGGTGAATTAAGGATTTATGTTGACCAAACCGGAGCTAGTGATTGTTAAAACAGTTGATTTACTAACTAGTTCACTAGTAAGAATAACTAGGTCAGTTTGGGTTAGTGTTTTTTTTGTTTCGTTGAGTTTGTATGAAGTGTGTTTTATGATAAGATAATTAAGCCTTGGGTGTCCTCTGTGACCGAGAGGAATTCAAAGGTGTAAAGTTGTATTTATTAGTCCTAAAAGCTGAAAGTAAGCACCGCACATTCATACTGTCACCCTGGTGAAACTTCACAAAGGTATGAGGGTATGAAATATTACATACTGCCCAGGCCTAAAAGGACCCATTCTACTTAGTCTTTGCCAACTTTTTGTGTCCCGGAGAAATATATCCTTGTCCCACATATCATCCGCTCTGCCTGGAGTTCTGATCTGTGACATTTGCCCTGTGTCGGCAGGACGGCGTCCTACCATCTGACCTGGACAGTGGCGTTTCGAACCCTCTCAGTCAGCCCCCGGCAGAGTCCGGTGTCCCCCTGCCCGCCCTCAACCTCCTCTTCAAGGACGGGCAGCTGAGGGAGTGGAGCGGGCGGGCCCCTCCTCCTCTGGACATCTCAGCTCTTCAGAAGGACCAACCCTCGTAAACCTCCCCTCTCCCCAAAATAAACTTCCAGATTTGGTCACATGGAAAAACCGTCATCTCATTGAAAAGGACCACCCTCACGCTGAGGAAAATGTTATTCAAGGTCCACCCCTGCATCTTGTCTATCAGTATCATGGGAAAATTAACCCCGCCAGCACTTCATTCATCTACTGTATGAGGAATCGTCCTTCTGACAGTGGCACCAACACTAGTCCGACCCCCCCTTCTCACTTTTCCCCTCTGTGATTCCTCATATTCGTAGCAAGGCAGTGTTATCTGTTGGAGTGGTGCTATTATCACAGTATATAACAATGATGCAGGTAAACAGCATATAACCTGGAAGACCATTTAACTGGAAACACACGCGCTGTTCTCCTCACCCCACCCCTCAGTCAATGGATGTTCTGTGATCCTTGAGAGCGGAGTGTAAAGTGCTTAATAATTGTATAGATGTTCTCAAAATGACCCACAAAATAAACAAAGTGTTGAACAGACATCTTCAGGAATCATTTGACAATATGCATATTCAAGGACCAAGTTTTTGGACTGACCAGACCGAGTCCAGACACAGAGCCCGCTGCCTCCCTGTGTTGTCTTACGTTAAGTGATCTGATGCATGATATTGACAACTCGCACCATAAAAGAAATACTTTTCCTCTTTACTTGTAATCAATATGGGGGGCATTTATTATTTGCACTGTGCAGGAATTCTCCAAACCTGCAGATGAAGTAATGTCATGTAATTCCTTTTTTTTCTAAAAAAAATAAAAATAATAATTGTTGGATCCCTTGTAGTGCTCACATAGAGGTCACGTTCACCACAAGAAAGTGTTTCCGCTTGGAAACTGACTGGGCATCAAAGAAACTTTTATTTTGTTAGCATTCTTTCTCGGTACAAGAGAACACCAAAGACCATTTTCTTTTCCTGTATAATGATTTTTATTTTTTATCTTCTGCTTTACTGCTTTATTTCGCTGCCTTATCACTGTCCGCCAATCAAAAACTACCAGGTCATTCATCAAATCTCTGGATTTGATTTGCTCATGTTTATTTTTTGCCTTTTTTTAGATTTTACAAATGATATATGTGCATCTGAGTGTCTATAATTGATAAAAGCAACAACATAGGGCCACAAACTACCAGCCATTGCCCCCTGTACAAGAATTCGACAAGACCAACCAAGTGCACCTAATTGCATAGAACCGGGAACAGTCAGGTCTGTGTGTTTGACCCAGGCCTGTTGCCACTGTTGCCTGCCAGTATCTCTCCCTGGATCGACTCCAGTTTATGTGCAGTGCAGTGCACTCTTGGCCAGCCCACCACACTCTCCAAGGGATTCTGTTTACACCATGTTTTGAAAAATGGGGTTTGTAGTCTAGAGAGGAGGAAGGCAACTTCGCTGTGAAGGCTGTCACAGACCCATGGGATGGATATGCTAATACTTTGCCCAGCGTTTCAGAGATGTGATGGCCCAAAAAAGTGTCTGAAGTTTGTCATAAATTTTCAGCGTGGCTCCAAGAAGATAGAGTGCTTTTTTTTTATTGCATTTAGAATGCTAACCTATTTTGTCGATTTGTTTTATTTTTTATTTTGAAGGAATCTGCCTCCTGCAGTTTTTGACCCACTTGTGGTTGTTGTTTCTAATAACGTGATGCTGAAATACAGAAAAAAAGACTAACATGAGGTCCCGTTGAAGCATGATGACTGTGTAGAAACTGTTGTGTGTATGTTGTGTATGCGTGTGTATTGTACACCTCACTTTTGGTGTGTTTTCACACACGCCTACCTTTCACAATAAGAGCCCCCCCCCCCCCCCCTCTATCCTGCCTGTCTGTTATCTAGTTGCAGTGCTCAGTCATCCCCCATCCTCCCCCAGGTATACATCCACCACAGTGTTTTAAAAAAATATGCTAGTTTTATATGTCAGCTTATATTTTAGGAGATCTTTGTTGTAGCTTGTTTAATGGGACTGTGAATATCATTGAGTGAGTTGATAATGATGATTCTCTTGTAATTAAATGGGTTTAAAAAAAAGAAGAAAGTGACATTCCTCCAAAATGCCCTTCCTCCACCCTTGCTCCAGATACATGTTATTATTACAAATAAATATGTAAAAAGTATATGAAAATATAAATAAATATGTAATAAGAACAAACCGTTTTTCCTCCCTGAAAATGTCTCTGGGTGTCGTTTCTCCCTGATGTATACTATGAGGTTCTGTATCACCGATTTCAGTCCCTACTGGCTCTGAATTGTAGCCAATCACATTACACGATATTAAGCCGCACTCGGTAGATGTTTTCCTAGCCAGGTGGAACAGATGGTGTGCAAGACGCAGCGGTCCGGATGCTCTGTCCATCTGCCTCAAGTATACACTTGTTCACCCATCCTTGTAGATTTAAATGAGCACTTAGCTGAAAAACAAAGTCTCATACATGGGTGTAAAACCATTTGTAAAGCTATGAAAAACCCATGTTTTTGAGACAAAGATTAAGGTGTCAGTTTGTGGCTGGCTGTGCCCCCACTGGACAGGTGGAGCCCCGCCTAATTGACTGTGTCTCCCAGGTGTCCCTGCTCCAGTAATTTCCCAGCACCGCAAATTACAGTGTGTCACTGGGGGGCACCAGGGGCGTAAACTGGGTCATGCCACCGGAGGATAAGATGCGCCAAGAAACGGTCAAATGGGCTGCATGTCAAAACTCTAACAGTTCATTTCATTCCTCACACCCACAGCTGTGCACTGATGCTTGGGAAAGGTGTAATACATCTGCCGAATTCATCCTGCAGATTTGTTATTTTTGACTTCCATCACATGCGTTGTCAAATTGGGACTGCTGTGAGACTTCAGACTGAAATGGGAGGGAAGCTGTGAATACAATAATAAAAAAAAAGATTGCACTCATAAACACTACATGCTGTGCATAGACTTGAGCCAAAGGTGATGAAATGTCAGCTAAGGTTGAGCCGACCTCTTGAACAATGAATCATTGTGCTTTGTCATCATTTCAAGTAAAACTGAAAGATCAACATCTTTGATAATGTTTCTTTGAATTGTGTTGCACCATATGGTGTCTGTTCATGATGCACTGTAAAATCTGACAAGTTGATTTTACTTAGAAAAATCTAGGAAACAGATAGACTTGATCGTATCATAGCGTATCGTATCGTATCGTATCGTATCGTATCGTATCGTATCGTATCGTATCGTATCGTATCGTATCGTATCGTATCGTATCGCATTGGTATGTGATGAGTTGGGTTGGAATATCTGTATCAAATTTCCTGACAGTCCATTCAACAAAACTCTCACTCAGCACAATACCTCGTGGTGGTGCAAGAGGAAGAGGACAATGAGTGTCTGTAAAAAAACTGGTAGATAAAATGAGTTGAAAATCTGTAAGAGATATATGAAAATTCTGACATGCTGATAGTGCTACAGGAATTGTCAGGATATAAACAAAGTCTGAAGGATTCATCTTCTGGGGCCCATGAATGTGATGGCAATCCATCACAGAGTTGTGAACCAACAGGTGGATGTTTACATTGCGTCATGCTGCTTATGTGGCTAGAATCATAAAGCGTCTCTGTCTCGAAGGCGCAATCATTGACTTAAAGTTAGGGGGGGGGCTGTTTTAATTGACACTTGATGCAACCCAATCCTCTGGGGATTCCCCCCTGCAGAAAAAGCTAAACTGACCATTTTGCAGCATTTTTAACCCTGATCTTAGCACAGGCTTTCCTAAACGTTTTGATGAATGATTTCCATTCTAGGAAGCCAGCATATGATTTAGGGCGGCACAGAAAAAGTTCACACACTATGATTTTTCAATTGATGACATATTATACTATGACTCTTTCATTACATTTTTGAACAACATTGACATTGACATTGCTATAGCCTACAAAACACTCATATTGTAGTTTTCGTATGCATTTCAAAATAATGGAATAGAGAGACAGTAGAGTGTTTGACATTGATTGTACCTACCCACAGCAGTCGAGCAGCTACTTCTGCTGGGGTGTACCACTTTCTCAAACCACACGCAGAGCGGCAATGTCGTACTAGAACCATCAGGGGGACTTTTTATGCACTGCCAAGCTCTGCCTTGACCTGGAAACCTGCATGAGGACATTTGATTTGAACCCTGTGACCCAGGTTGAAACTTCCTAACAAGGAAAAACATTCAATCTGGATTAGTCTGTGTTGGAAATCACAGTGTGATCCTGTGCAGCTCAAAGAACGCTCAGTCTCTTAATTAACCTGATAGTCTTAAGGAGTGCTGCCCGAAAGCCTCCATGCTAATCTGCTGAGTCCACTGTGGCCATCGAGGCCACTCTGCCTGAGAGTTTTTTTTTTCTGTTGAGACACGTCCTCTGTCATATCTACGACACTGGATGACTTTGCAGTCAGTTTGTAATCGGTCCCTCCAGTGGGCTACTCAGCTCAGTGTTGGGGTCAAACTCAGGTTCATCCGCTCTTTTTAAGTTCGTGCCTCTGTCTGTCTCTCATCTTCACAGAGTCGAACATTTGTTTCTATCTCCGGCCTGTCACACGCTCATACACCTCAGCATCTCTCCTAGTCTCTCACTCACAGGCATACCATTTCCAGGACAGGTGTTTTCACACGGAGGCTGCTGCAGCATGTGCCATTTTTGGGGCATACTGAGCACATTCCCCTTGCCTGTGGGATACAGTGGTGAGAAAATAGCCAATAACTGAGAGCAAGTCCCGGGCAGGCCACAAGCCACTACAAATGTAATGGAGACATTATGGTCCCACCAGGAGATGGCGAGGAAGCAAATGACTGCGCAGCTTCAGTTCATTCAAGGACAGACAGGTGGTCAAAACAGTGAAAGATCTGCAGATGTTAGACCCCTCACAGTCCTCCTTGCTGTGTGGGGTTGTAATTTTGTAATAGGGCCACATTCAGCTACTAAACCCAGCATGGAGGTGTGCTTACTCTGCATTTTTCTGTGTACTGAGTTTTTAACCACAAAGGGATTTACAAAAAAATACAGTCAAACAAAAACAACAAAATGAAGAACTAAATCAAATTAAATAAAATGCAGAGAATTAAATCAATGAAAAAAAAAATAAAATAGATGACTATATAAAATAAAAAGAAAACTTAATACAAGAAAATACAATAAACCTCATGAATTGATAAATAAATACAAAAATTGATCAAATAATATGAGCATAACTAAACTAAAATAGAGTGATAAATAACATAAAAATTATCATTTGAGTAAAATAAGAGAATAAATTGGTCCTTATAATAAATCAATAAATAAAACAAAGTATGACCCATAAAATAAAATGAACATAGCCAACAATATAGATGGATAATTAAGATAAAAAATAATCAGCTAAATACAATTGGACAAGACCTCATAAATTAAACAATAAATAAAATGACAAATAAACAAACAAAACGTTGAAATAACTCGTCAAGAATAACAAAAAACAAATCTTAACTTCTAAAAGTGATGATACAAACAGTAAATAAAGAATGATGCATTAATTATTAATATTAATATCGATATTAATAAATAAATAAATAAAACACAGCCAAACATAGAAAGCTAACTAAATTTATTACAATTCGATAAGATAGCTAACTAAACTGAAGTAAAATAAATAAAGAAACATTATAAGATCATTCAGAGAAAAGTAGCATAAAAAAACACCCCAGTCATGAATTTTTGTGTTTTATTTGAATTAATACCAATCATAAAAAAAGTTTTACGCTCAAACTGTTGCGACAAAGGCACAACAACTTTTAACGCAATTTTAGTCTTCCACGGAGATGAGGAGCGGATATTAAAGCTGCGGTGATGAAATTACGCGCACTTCCGCTTTAAACGCGGAGCTGTGTGTGGCTGGAGAGAGACGCTGTGGCGATGCCGAGCCCCAGATCAGCCCTCAGTTCACCGCCCGGCAGGATCTCTGCTGCACAGTGCGCAATGTGTGCGCCGTCAGCACAGATGACTACTTCATAAACACACGAGCAGTCCCGTGTGTCGAGGATTTGGGATTTTAACTGTGGTGACAGTCGGCGGACGGAACTTTACGCAGGGAAACAGCAGGTGAGTCTACACCTGACGGATAATCTGAAACCACTTTGTATTCTCCTCCCAACTCCACTTGTTGATGGGGCACTAATAGGCTCTCCCGGCGGTCACACCACGGAGATACTCTTATGCGTAATTTGGATTAAAAAAAAAACCAAAACCTGTCCGACGACAGGACGAAGGAAGTTCTAACCTGCGAGGTTTTGTGGCAGATGGTGGGGATGTTGTAACAGCTCTCGGCATCAGATCGTATTACACGGGGCTGCTACCAGGTGAGGAGCGGCATGGGGAACCAGATGGACAAGCTGTCACATTTAAGTTACGCAGAAGTTCCCACAGTGGACCCGAACGGCGTGGACACGGAGGACGGTCCGCGCATCGGCGTCTCTTACATATTTTCCAACGACGACGACGAGCTGGAGGATGGCTGCGCGGTCGATGGCACGGATAAGGACCCGAATCAGGAAGAGAAACAATACGATCAGCGCGATGAGGTGGAGTGCGCCGTCTACAACCGCGATGAATGCATTTACGAGAAGAGCGTCAAGTCCGCCAGCCTGGAGGTTTATTCCCCTGAAAATCTACTCAACAAATGCAAAGCGGGTGACCTGGTGGAGTTTGTGGCCACGGGTCAGTTCCCGCACTGGGCTGTGTACGTGGGGGACTTCCAGGTGGTGCACCTGCACAGAGCCGAGGTGAAAAACAGCTTTTTGACAGACGCGAGTCAAGGGAGGAGGTGTAGGATTGTGAACGACTTGTACAAATTCAAAGCTCTGAGTGCGGACATGGTGGTGCAGAACGCCATGGAGCAGGTGGGGTTAAAGGACCGAGAGCTGAGCTGGAGGAACTCCGAGTGCTTCGCCGCCTGGTGCAGGTTCGGCAAGAGGGAGTTCAAAATGGGCGGGGAGATACGGATAGGCAAACAGCCGTACAGGTTGAAAATCTTCATGTCGGACAAACACTCGCACGTGCTGGAGTTTCAGAGTTTGGAGGACATGATCATGGAGAAGAGGAGGAACGATCATCTGGGCAGGACAGCCGTGTTGCAGGAGCTGGCCACTCACTTCAGCAGCGTGGACGCGATCAAAAGTGAGCCAGGCGCTGACTGATGGATGCCCTTTGGATGCTCTTCAAAATAACTGCTTTGCAAGTAGAGTAGCCTTTACCAAACCCACACCCTGCTTTAATCTACACACTGTAAAATCTGACAAGTTGATTTTACTTCTAAAATGTTGGAAAACTATTTCCCTGGGAAAAAAAAGAAAAATAAATATAAATATTAGTCAGTTACTTGAGTTAAAGTATAGATACTACTGGTCACTCCAAATACATGTGAAAGTTGCTGAGTAAAAGTTTTACTTGAGTTAAAGTACTGAAGTACTTGATTTTTAAAATACTTAAGCATTCAAAGTACTTTTAAAAAATCATCTCAACACATTGGTGAATCTACAGTGAAAATGCTGAGTAAAAATATTTCTAACTCTGTATCACAACCTCACTAACAAATCCATGAAAATAAATTTGACATGGAAATAGCTGAAAAACTTCTGCTACTACAGACACAGACAGTTTTTAAAAAATATGAATCTGGAATTAAGCTAATGCTTACATACGTCCACACGCCGTGAGGTAGTTTGTTGGCGGTAAACAGAACAAACATTTAAAACCATAGGAATTATTTTTAAACTCAAAAATTTTAAACATAAACTTGAGGTACAACATTGCGTAACCAAATACAACCGCCTGCTGATGACCTCTCCTCTCTTCCTGATGACCTGCTCTGTGCACGAGTTAGAGGCACCACCTCTGCAAACAAAACCATCCACAGAACTGTATACTCACAGTTTATGGCCTTTTGCATTTTACAATAGAAAAGAAGTTCTACGCTGACTTCAAAGCAAATGTAAACGGTAACTAGAGCCTTTATAAAAATGCAGTGGAGTCAAAAGTCTAATATTTTTCCTAAATGTAGTGGAGTCAAAGTAATCAGTAATCAGTAATCAATCAAAATATTAATGCTCAGGTAAAGTACAGATACTCAAAGACTGCACTTAAGTACAGTACTTAAATAGATGCACTTTGTTGTTGTCCACCGCTGCTATTAGTCTAAAATTATATTTTTATCTCACTGTTAAGTTTACTTAAAACTTAGTTACATTTATTTGATTGAAGTTGTTGCAACTTAAAAATGACAAGTTTAAGTAAATCAGTCTTTCTAAGTTTTAGCAGCTTGAGTAAACCAAGTTTACTGTGCTATATATCTGTATTTGGCTGGTTGCAAACTAGTCAGTCATATTTGTATTTTCTTATATATGTTAACTAAACAGAACAGACCTCTTAACTTTGTCATTGGCAAAAACTTAGAAAAAACAGTCAATTTTAAGTTTCAACAACTCCACAAAATGAAGTAAATACAGCTAAATTTGAGTAAACTTCACAATAAGATATAAAGTACACATAAATTAAGATTAATAGTTTTATTTACTTTAGTTTTTTAAGGCAGTTGGTTTCCATGATTGACATAAGTAAGATCAACTCATCAGATTTTACAGTGCAGGCCTTCTTCTCTTTATTTTATTTGAACTGAAGCACACATATCTACATGGACATTGCTATTTTAATTGTTTTCACATAACAATGTCAATGCCTTAAAGCCACAACCATCCTCAGATGCTTAATGGCCTTAGCGATTCTGAATTCAATTATCTTGGAGGAATGAAATTTAAATTAAATTTGTAGCTCTGGCAGCCCCTCCACACTGAATGTATAGTTTTATAAAAAGCTTTACACATCAGACTGTCATGATTCTGTAAGTAGAGTGAATGTCTCTCTATTCATAGTGTGTCCTGTTACTTGATCCTTGTGTGGTTTAGCTTCATCCCTCACACAGGCAGCCGTAGTGTCAGAGCTGCTCGCTGAATACAAGAAGGATTCGTTCTGCCTTTAAGGGTAATTCTCACACCAGCACATGTCAGAGGAAATGTTGTGGAGCTGGTCTTGTGTTACACGGATCAAAGTCTGTCTCAACTGTACCCAAAGTTCAAGTAA
The DNA here is from genome assembly GCF_008729295.1 of Plectropomus leopardus. Classification (NCBI taxonomy): domain Eukaryota; kingdom Metazoa; phylum Chordata; class Actinopteri; order Perciformes; family Serranidae; genus Plectropomus; species Plectropomus leopardus. The sequence continues at coordinate 19,731,930 of NC_056480.1, read as the reverse complement.
ACCATGACACCTTGTCTTTTTTTGAAATGTGTCTTCTGTCATATTGTTTTTCTCATGCACACAAGAATTTTATCTATTTCTGCGTGATCAGCTAATACTGGGTAAATGTTCTGTGTGGATACAATGCTCATTCTGTCATCTTCATGTAATCTCAAAGTGTTTTTTTTTTTTTTTTTTTTTTAGAAATTAGTGTAATTTGTTGGATTTGAAAGGTTAATTGTTTGACCTGCTGCAGTTGGAACATTTTCTAAGTTGTTGTCAAAACAAAGAAAAATGGATTTTAATTTTCTTCTCTACAGACATCTAATGAAAGATTGTAGTTAACTTGGTTAATGATATAAAAATAGTTGTGTTGTTCAGTATTTCTTATTTAAGCTGCTTTTTTTTAAATTGAAGGCGCATGATTTTACCCCAAACTTTATGTCAGTAAAGTGGTAATCACTTTAAATAGATATCTCAGAATCAGAAATACTTTTATTGAACCCCAGGGGGAAACTGGGACATTTGTATAAGTACTGTATGTAGACTCTGTAGGTGATGGGACAAGATTTAAGTGTTGGAAGTGTTTTGGTTTCTGTTTGTTGTCCGAGTTGTACTAACCTAATCACGTTCAAACAGCAGGTAAACAGAACTGGAGAGGCAGAACATATTGGCCAAAATCTCTGAGCCCATCGGCTATAGTCTGATGACCTAAGTTAGCTTTGTATTAACTTGTAATTTTTTTTTTCTGATTTCAAAAATGTAAATATAGTGAGGCGAAATGCCAAGCAGACAAAGCACAGAGTGAAAAACCAAAGCGAACATGCAGTTAACCCTTTGCAAACAGTAGCTTATAACTCCTGCATCGCAAACCTTTGAGGAGCATGATTTTCACATATTTCTTTGAATTTGCCTGACTATTATGAAAGAAACAAGCCATTTTCAACCTTAGTTTTTAGATTATATATACATGAGTTATCGTGAGCTGGCTGTTGGTTTAATCCTGGTATTTTTGGCCTCACAAAGTTGGCTCTTTTTAAAGAAGGCATCCCAATGTAACCTACTTCAGGTTGAGATTGTTTAACACCAAACTATAAACTAAACTAAAGTTTAATACCTACTGAATGCACAATTTCAGTAATCACTAACAGTTTTTACTGCATTTTTTTTAAGCAAAAGTGTGAAATCATTTCAGCTTCACCAGTGTGAGGGTTTGCTGGGTTTTTGTCTGTTTTTTTTATATGCCTCTGTGTGACAGCCTTGGCTGGTGGCATTATGTTTTTGGGTTGTCTGTCCATCTGTCTTATTCTTGTGAATGCAAATAGGTTTTCTCTATTTGTGAATGTCTTCAAACTTGACACAAACATCCACTTGGCTCAACAATGGACTGTTTAGATTTTGGTGGTCAAAGGCCACTGTAACCTCACAAAATACATATTTTGCAATAACTAAAGAATTCATGCTCTAGTTATGACAAAGTTTCACACAAAAGTCTAAAAGCATAAAATTATGAAGTGAAGACACATCTTAATGTTCTGCAAAAACACTTTTCTGGCCTTTAGTCAAAGCCATATCTCACGAACAAAAGGGGAGACATTTGGTCAGACACTGAATTAGTGACACTTAGGTGCCCACCTTGAAAGAGTCTAGACAGACATGGACTGTAACTTCAACCTATGTAGTTCAGGAAGGCATACAACCATGAGCTGTTACTTCTAGTTTCTAACTGTTAAATAGATGTCTTTGGGTTTTTTTTTATGTTGATTAGCCAAAAGAAATATTTTAAAGATGTCACCTTGGATTCTTAGACTCTGTGATGGGCACTTTTTCAATATTTTCTTAAATTTCATAGACTAAACCAATAATCAGTTAATTAAAATAAATGAATATATAAATAATTACATTAAGTAATAATAAAAATAGTCAAGCCCCACCATCACAATTGTGGGGGAAAGATTGCAGTGATTCTTGGGGCCAACAGCTGACAAACTTCATTAAAATCACAGAAGGGGCCTAAAGCAATATTCCTCCAACATTCCTAGTTGCAGCCCTGCTGACAGGATCCACATATGGACGCGATAACTGCATTAAATTAAAAATGACATCCTCATCATAAAAGGAAAATAACCCTCTAAATTAGCAGCCGTGGTTGGATAGAAAACTTTTTTACAGAGTGTCAGAACCATGATCATTTATGTCTGCACTACAATGAATGTGTGCAGCATTTTTAGACCATCTGCCACCTCCAGTGTTAAACTAGGACCGACCAGAATATCAATAAACAAAATTTTGTTGTCGCATATAAACTTCACTGCATAAATTTTGTAGGTTTCCAGACTTTGTTTTCACTGCGGCCCAGAAGAACACGGGGGAACATTGTTGTACAGAACGTATTTTACAGCCTCAGTGTGATGAAACAGCATTGCATCAATGGGAAGAGTGCTCAGTGTGCCCTGATGATGGCAGTGATAAGCTTATTTAGTTCAACTTTTAGAAGACTACCTGCAGGTTTCCACTGGTGATTCTCTCGCATCACAGCTACCTTTAATAGTTGTTTTGTTTTTCTCATATTAATTTACTCTAATTGGTTTTTTTTTTCTTTTGAGAGAAATTAAATGTTACTTTCAAGGTTAAGACTGATTTCTAATTTGCTGAAGCAAATCACTTATTAAAAAAATCAATAATACAAATATTTTCAGCAATTCATCAAATGATCATAGTTTTTAAAGCATAAAGAATGTATTGTTGCACTAAATAGATCCATGTTGCAACAGGATGAGGAAGCAGGAAACCCACTGCTTAAAACCAAAGCCGTCTGACCTACAGTTTCAAATAAATCAGACTATATAACTACGTGGCTGTCAAATCTATAAATAGACATAGTTAATTACAGTATGGTACTATCTGTTTGCTTTAGCTCCCATGTGCCGGGCTTTTCCAGCAGTTTCTTTGATGTTCCTTGCAGCACTGTAATCAAATTAGGCGATGGTAAACTCTCCTTGGGGTCTTGTCAATTTCAGCCTTTCCTAAGTCTATTAGACATATTGATATTGGACAAAGATTTATTTAACAAGACAGGAGTGCATCTGTGCAGATGTTACTGCTGTAGCTGCAGAGGGGGTTTATCTTCCTGTGCGCAAAGATGAGAACATCCTGTGTGTGAGCTGCAGTGCAGAGTTGTGCTGGTAGCAGATCTTGGTTCTTGAGATGTTTAATTTGAACTTTAGACAGATGACCTTGAGTGTGGGGAGGCCAGGTCGGTGCCAGCTGTTTGTGTTTGCTTCTAGCTTCAGGATACATCAATGCAGTGTTGGCCAATCTTTTTGTTTGCAACCACCTAAAGTGAAGTGATGTCTATTTGTGGCCCCTCGTCACAGGTTCTGTCCTCGGTGTGAACATGAGCTGCTTTCTTTCTGTAGCTGTTTGAATTTGTAATTTTGTAAAAAAAAAATTTAAAGGGACAGTGCACGAGTCCACATTTAAACAAATGTAAATGCAAATGTAAATGTAACAAATGTAAAAGAGTAATGTAGTGACATCTACCAGTGAGGTTGCAGACCTCCGGTGTGCCAAGCATGTTGGAGAATTATTATGGTGAATGGCCCAATCCAGAGCCAGTGTTTGATTGATCTATTCTGGACTACTGTAGAAACAAATTGGCAGAATCTGTGGAAGAGGACCCGCTGAACTGCTTATTTTAAAGTAAAAGATACTGAATGATTCTTACTTTTAAGTGATTATAAACAAACATAGCTAAGAATCTAATATTCCATTTTTGCTAATGGATGCCCCTAAATCCTACACATCGGACCTTCAAAGGACTGAAGGGATGAGAAGGAAGATAAAATAAAAATAAATATGTTCTATACCGTCATAGCAACACTGTTGAAATCTCCTTCTTACAGAACTGCCTTCTGTCTGTAATTAAATCCCAAAACCCTCACTGCCTTACAACAAGTGAAAAAATCTTCAGGTAGCATGAGAATGTTCATCTTTTTCCAAAAGAAAGCACAAATAATTCTGTAGAAATGAGTGTCTTTGTAGCGAAACAACAAAGACTAAGGCTGGTTGCTGCACTAGAACAGAGAATGATGAAAAATGATGCCAGAAAATACTTAAAAATTGTTATACATAAACTACTTTCTCTACTTTGATAGATTTTGTTCACTTGGCTATAATTGATTTTAAAAAATGTATCAAATGACAACTTAAAAGGTAATGTTGCCAATATTGTGTTGACTGCCCCAAGTGACCAAGGAATCACTTAGTGCAGGTTTAAGGGAATACCTCTACACCAAAATGATCATTTGTGTATTAATTATTCACTCTGTGTTATGTTGAATTCATGAAGAACACTTTTTCATTCACATGCCTCTGTTGAATAAAGAATCCAAAAATTAGGAAAATTCTTGATTAATTGGAGTAACGGGGGTCAGGTTTGGTGTCAGCAAACTACCTGTTATTGTAATGTAATTTGATACATTATTTTTATAAAAATATTGATCCGTTTTCTTCACAAATTCAGTGTAACAGGGCAAGTAACTGTTATACAAATTATCATTTTGGGGTTTAAGTATTCCTTTAAGGACTGAAGTTGTAAAACAAAAAATATTTGGTAAGACAGAGACTTTAGTGATCTTGTGACCCATCAGTTTATTGTGTGAATGCCCCGGGGGGCCCTGAACCTGTTTGAACTACGACATTAATGAACTCTCATCTCTTGCTCTAAGTCATCTGACTAGTTGTTGTTGTCTTTTGCAGTGTTTTTATTGACTTGTGAAGCACTTTATAACACTAGAAACAGAAAGTTGCTTCCAGAATAAACATGCTGAGACATATAAATGCATCCTCATATTGGCTGCTGGTATTGGCTGTACAACTCTTAAATTAGTATAACAAAGTGTGTTTTATTTTTATACCGACCGTTCTTCATGTGGTGCATTGGGAGGGTGCACTGTGCTCTTACAGCTCTTACACTGAAGCAGCATTAACTCCCTCCCAGGCCATTCCTCTTGATGGGATGTGAAAGCTTGGACATGGTAGAGGCAACCCAATTATAATCAACTGTCAGCGCTCGCCTACTGGTACCTCCGCCTGCTGCTGCTGCTGTGTAGGTTTTGTTTCCATAGGATGCTGATGAACTGATGAGATTAGGTGTATTATAAGAAAGCAAGAAATCTGAATTCATGCCCCACTGTGGCTGAAATTCAAAATATCATGTACGAGGTATACAATGGACGAGGAGTACAAAGTAGCATTTTAACAAGCCTTGTTTTCATAATTTTATACTCACAGTCAGAGACAATTTGTCGCCCATCTGTCTCCGCACATCTATGCAGATTAATTAGATGCACATTAACATTAACAGCCAAAAAACAGAAGTTTAAAAACGTGTTTGAGAGGCTCATCTTGAGGTGGCCTGTTTCTCATTCTCATCACATAGCTGATTTAGCTTTGGATAAAAAAGGAAATGCTCCAGTTTGCTGTTATGCAGACAATAACAAAAGACTTGGCACGCCATTAGAGACCAAAACATAATAGTTAAGAGATTTTTTTCTGTTCATAAAAAGCCCCAAAAGGCTTTTCAATACAAGAGCCTAGAGACTTTAAATTTAGAGTCCATAGTTTTTTGTGTTGATTTAGTTACTGTGCATCATAGTGCTCAGTCTTTAAGACAACCTTAACATGGCCCTTATATATTCAGGACATTGTTTTCAGGCATTTTATTTTACTTAAAAGAGTCATTAGACATTTTTGGAAACAGGCTTATTCTACCAAGAGTTAGATAAGATGATCAATACCCATCTAATGTGCAACTTCCTATAGTTTCTACCAGTTGCCTGGCAACTGCTTCTGACCAGGAAATAGTCTAGCACATTACCATGCGTCTTAATTTTATGCTTTGGTTTTTGTACGGGTTAAACAATGAAATATGATGCATTGATTTGTGAGCTTCAAAGTTGCTGGTTGGTGGATTTTATTCCTTTTGGACAGAGCCAGGCTACCTGTTTGCCCCCCTTTCCTGTATTTATGCTAAGCTAAGCTAACCATCTGACATAAGAGTTGTATACATTCTCATGAAGCTCCAGGCAAATATTGTAACCCACTGGCAACTGTCTGGTGTTGATACAGCATTGAGGGCAACTGCTAATATTTCTGGGGTCCTGGTATAGCCAGCACCAAAATGGTGTCTCTGTAAAAGGGACAGCTGGCAGGACGCAACCATGGGCATGATGGGTGTGATGTTTTGACTCATGTGTGCGACTCAGCAGTTAATAGCAACCACAACTGTCAGTTTAGGAGCTCCTTACCCTCCAAGCAGAGAGTGATATCAGCTGCCACGTACTGGGGATGGTAAATGACTGTTATTAACATGTTGTGCCATTGTTATTGTTTAGCCAACACATATGTTATACGTAACATTAGAGGCCGATGCTGTTGTGTTACATGTCATGCCCATCATGCTTCTTCTGTTTCTGCGATGCTGGCATGTTGTATAAAATCATGCTGCCGTTGTTTGTTTCTGCATAAAAATGCAAAAATGGCATGAAGAAGGCATTTGTAGCGACCGTATTGCGCAGTCTCTATGTATAAAGGCCATACCACCCGGAGCATGGCCGATCTCATCCCATCTAGTTAAGGCCAATTGTGTATAGTTCGAAAAGTAACCTGAGACAGACATTTCAGCTAATTTCTGTAAAGAGATATCTGCATATGAACACTGACAATTAGTAAAATGTTGATAAATTGCTAAATTGTTGTTGCTAAATCACAGCCTATGGATCCCAAGATTGCATTTTGGCCAAAGCCAGCTCAAATGTGATTGGTCAGTACTAACCAGACTAAAACTGATCAGAAACAGAAACCAAAGCGCTTTCAAAACCAAAATCTTGTCCCATTTCTTACATGTTCTGCATACATTTGCAAATATCTGTTTACGCATATGGTTAACTCTTGGCACAAAAAACAAACATGCATATTTCTCAAAATGCTGGTACTTATTTCTCCATTTATCAAGAAATATGTAATCAGTGCTGGAGCATATAAAATGAAGCTTTTTTTGTTATTATACAATGAGACACCCAGACACACATTCTTGTATAAAATTCATGCTCACAAAAAAATATAACACAACAAAACACTCAATTTAGGATGCAATATGGAGGCCCAACAGGGGGGTTCTTTCCTGACAAGTAATCAAGTGTGAACAAGCTCATTAAAGAGTTTAAACTGTGTGCACACACTCAAAGGCTTGTAAATGTTTTAGGATTCAAGTCTGTTTCTCTTTGTGGCGTTACCTGTCTGGACAAACAAAGAGGATGTTGGGAAAAGCTTTGTGATTACACCTGCCCCACTGAGAGTGAGTATCAGTGGCCAACAATAGCAACACAGCCTCTCTTTGTGTATCACAAAGATGCCAGAAAAACTTCAGAGTCCTTCCAGGACAGTAATTATATTGTGATGTCACACTTGGGTGTTGTGAAACAGAGGAAGAGGAAAAGAGGAAAAGAGGAATACCCAAACTGTTTCATTTGGGTTAGAATTTAAAAATCAAAAAAATTATATGCAATTAAGCAAAACAAGAAAATGCATCACTGGTGGGCGAATTATGACAAATTTGGAGGCAGTCATTCAGACATGGCATTTTAGAGGACGGTTATGTAACCTTTGCTGAAGAGTAGCAACTGTGGCTGCAAGCAACAATTACAGGATATAAGTTAAAGCTGTGTGACTGTAGAACAAATAAAGAGGAGTTTGTTAAACAGAAATATTTATCTACATTTTGCAAACATTAGCTGATGCTAGCCATTATAATGAAGCATTAATACTAGACCAAGTAGGGCTATAGCAATTAAAGGTCCAGTGTGTAGGATTCAGAGGCATCTATTGGCAGAGATGGAGTAATACAATCACAACTATGTTTTCATGAGTTTTTAATCACTTGAATCTAAGTATCGTGAATTGTAAAATGAGCTATTTGTATCTTCATAAGGAGTGGGTCCTTTTCAATGGAGTCGGCTATGTTGTTTCTACAGTAGCCCAGAGAAACCAAATACTGGCTTCAGATAGGGCCATTTGTGTTTTAGTTCTCTTACACACAGGAGATGATTCAGTTCTGCAACCTCACCGTTATGCCACTAAATCCTACATACTGGACCTTTAAATCCCTGAGCCTACTGAACTGAGCAATGCTGTGTTTTATTGCTTGTGAATTCAGCTTACTTTTCTCTATTCCTTATAAATGACCAGGCCTTTATTTAAAAGCAAATTTATGAGGGTTGGTGTTTCTTTTATATCGCAAATGTCGTGCAAAATGTCCTTGTAACAGCAGGATAAAAAAAAGTATGATTGAGAAATGCTATTAATTACACTACAAAATACCAATATTAAAACTACACGCCTAACAAAGGCTCCTTCACATAGATTATTGGGTTAATTCTTTCAAAAGTTACATAGTCTCACTTTTAAGTGCAATTTTAAGAATCTGTTAAGGTGTGAAAGATGTTTTTTTCTTTTTTAATATTGAGCTATGGTGTCTTTAGCTATCACTTTTAGGATTCATGAAAGTGATTTTCACCAATCAGCTGGCTGTAGCCACTGATACATTCACAACACTTTCTTGGATTCAATTTGTCTACCTCTAAATTTCTCCATTTCCCATTACCAGGATGGCTGCCAAAGCATTTTGCCCAAAATGTTGCCTGAAGCTACAGTCTTTCATTTGAGGTCCACAGTTGAGTGGCACAGCTGAGTGGCTTGAGATGCCGAGGAGGCAGGTGGCTTCATTGTCTGCCCGGGCTTTGTTTTGTCTCCGCTGTTGTCCTGGTCTTTCCCATGGCAGCACTCGCTGGCAGTGGTTCTTTGAACTGATCATTTCTGAGATGATAGGCCTTTGTGTCTACCGGGGGGCACCCAAGTCACATTAATTGAGTTGTTTTTAATGATCCCGACTGGCTTCCAGGTAATTTGCATTAGCTATGTAAACACAAGCAATTCCAGTCATGTTTATATAAGCTTTTAGCAGGTTTGTTAAAGCTCTACGCCTTTGACTAACATGATCCATAGTGTTAAATGCTTTAGCGTCATAGAAGTTGTATTCATCCATGTCATGGAACACTGGACTACAAAGTCACTTTGCTGCATGCTGCTGAAAATCCAGAGCAAATTTACATACTGTAGCCGAACAGTACAGGCTTTTCTCTTCAGGGTTAATGCGCCATTAAGCTGCTAAATTGGAGGGCACAGGAGCAGGGTATGTGAGTCAAAGGACGTGGTAGCCCAGCAGTTCTTGCTATCACTCCCTTATCTGTTGACACAGCTGTATATGCAGGCAAAGAACAGCTTTGAGAGGGCAGAACGCCACTACAAATAAATCTTTAATGTGAATAATTCTCATTATTTTTTTGTGTGTAATTTATGAGGATACCAGACTTTTCCCTTTATCAATTCAATTAGCTGCTCCTATCTGAACATCTGGGCGGTTACATAATTTTATTTGGCGATAATTTCCTATTTATGGTTTAGTGACTTTGCAGTTGTTTCAAGTTATTGAGCACTCATGAATGGTGGATCTGAGAGTCAAAAATTTCAGATAAAGCAACTTTAACAAAACACAGCAACATATCAGAAAACAAAACAACATTAAGAAAACACAGCATTTCAGAAAACAAAAGACATTTCAGAAAATACACCCACATGTCACAAACCACGATAACATTTAAAAGGACAAAAGGATAAAAGGACATTTTATAAAGCATGACAACATAACAGAAGACAAAAAGACACATCACCAAGCACAGCATTTCACAAAACAAAACATTTTAGAAAACACAATCAAATTTCAGAAAACGCAATATTTCTGAAAAACACATAATTTCACAAAGCATCAAAAATGTTTTTGGAAAACAACAAAATTTCACAAAATACAATATTTCTGAAAACACAACAGCATTGCGGAAAACACCAGTATCTTACACAAAACAAAAAGTTTTACGCCACATATCACACAATTTTTTAAATTTCAGAAACATTTCATGTGACATTTTCTGGAATATTGTGCTTTGTTAAATGCTTTGTCAATTGTCATTGTGTTTTGACCCTCAGAGCCATCATAATCATGTCTTCAGTTCACCATATTTATAATGATGTATGTGTAACATTGTGCCAGAAACAGATTAGTCAGTAATTCTTTTGCTAACATCTAAGTATGAGCTCATCAAGTATAAGCTTGACGTTTAAACTAAATAGATTACATGCTGGTGCTTAATAACACCTAGATGAATCAAAGCTCTGAGTCATTAACTGATGTTTTGCATAAATCCCAGACTGTGTGAAGGTGCATTGAGCATGCTGTCTCTGTCCTGCTTACTCATTAAATCTCTAGGAGCAGAACAGAGTGGTCTTAAACGTATTTTTCTACATCTAAATGTGTATATGTATAAATATGCAATATGTTAGTGCATCTGCCAGATCTTGAGGACATATTACAGCTGAACATCCATTTACATTCTCATTATGCATCAGCCTCTGCACAGACCGTGTTGGTGTGAATCCCTCCTGGCTGCACTTGTTCCACTGTCTAAAATAATCAGCTTTATTTAGAGTCTTTGAGGGCATTTTAAAGTAAAGAAAAGTTTACAAGAACGGGCAAAGAGTGGGGAGGAGGTACTCCAAAATCGATTTGCATTCTGCCTCTCCCCCTCTTGCAGCTCTCCCCCTTAACAAATTAACAGCAACTTTCACGAGGCTGGCTGAGTAATTACTTGTTCAAAGTGTGATGCTCTTGAAAGCACAGAAAATTGTTCTGCACCACATTGCCAATTTTCATATTAGTTATTATGAATGCATGTGAGACTTTTTAATGACTGTCATCTGCTCACACAGTTATTTTGTAACAAAAGGTAATTTTCAGAGCTCACTTGTATTTGTCTTTCTAGTTGCATTTGCTGGCTTTTGGCCATTTTGTAAAAGTGATGATTGATATGTGTCTATACTGATTACATTATTGATATAAGGGAAATTGTGCTCTCTAGCATAAAGGAAAAATTGTTCCTCTAAAAAATGTTGTGTTTTTCAAGGTTATTACCCAAATGTTACATCTCTCTTCAGACGTTCTCTTTTATTCGATTGGAAGAGCACATGACACAAATAAGCCATAATGGCATATTCTCCTGAGCTGAAAGGGAGCATACTGGTCATATAATTTTGATGGTGGATGGAGTGCAGTCGATTGTCTTGCGACACCCCCTTCTCTGCCGACAGCTGAGGGCATGCTCTAACTGGCACATGCCATCTGTCTGGAGATTTTGGGACCAAGGTGTTGCTCCAGATGCGTGCCGCTGTCATCTTCTTTGCGCGATTGGAGCAGGATGGCGATCGATCACTCTTGGAAGCTGATCTCAGGTTGTTTTTCATTTTTCACATCAGCAGTTAGGGTCAAGGTTCAGGGAGACCGAGACCGAAGACTGATGGTGTATAGGAAGAGGAAAATTAGAATTGTAGGCTTGATAATCAGCTGGGACTCGGGTGTCCCCGATGACTTAATCAGCTTCAGGAGCTGGCAGTCTGGTCTCTCTCCAAACAGTTTAGGTTTTGCTTTACCTGTCTCTTCAGAGAGGCCATTTGCTCAGATAGAGTGTCAGTATGCTGAGCTTTCTCTGCTAATGATTCCACAGGCGGTCGAGGTGCTGTCACTAACAGGCTTGCCAAAAGAGAGAATTGACTCCTCTGGTATGGTACATTTTTCTGCTGAATGCAGGGAGGTCAGCCAGCGTGTTACATGACATATCAGTATTCATGAAATTTTACCCCATCCTGTTCAAACCCCTTGGCTCCATCCTCCTTGATCTGGCCGCATCTGGGGAGCGCATTAGGCCAAATGAGCATCCACGTACTAATTGCTGCTCATTTGCATAAATGTGTGGCTTCCAGATGCCAGGAGTGTGGCAAATGGGGGTAACAGCTGGCTGGGTCACCTCTCCGCCATGTGTGAGCGAACTCTGACCTCCATTGTGGCTCAAATTCTGTGTCTCTGTGTATAAAATTGTATTCACTCAAATCTGTACTTTTAAGGAGCTCAATATTTTTTATTATTACAAAGAATTATTGCAAAGACAAATGACAGTTTGTTCAGTTTACCTCAGCTCTACCACCTCTTCCTAAAATACAGTGAGTAGGTACACTCTGGTGGATGGAGTGCAAATAATTGTCCATATACAGTATACTATAAGTGACAACAACCATCATGGAGCTTATTGAGCCCTGAACATACCTTGCTGCTCTGGAAATAGGTTAGAAGTGTGCAAAACCTTGCAAAAACAGAGCCAGGGCGAGTGCTTTTGAGGCAAGACTGGTTGTTTAGTCTGTTTACTAATGCATGAAGCTGGTTAGGACAATCTTTGTAGGGGAAAATGAAAACAATCTGATGTTTGCTTGTTTGCATTGCATCTAGTTGGGAAGAGTCGCTGTGAGATTCCATAAAAAATCAATGTAAATAAATAAATAAGCAAATTTGCAATGGGAGGTGCAATCATGCAAATGCAGAAATTTGGGCTATTAGGGAGTTGAAATTTTTTGTATAATGAGGTGAGATGTTCATGTCATGACTGTGCAATATGATTATAACAGTAAATCCCAAAATTTGGTGAACATATTGAAGCATTTAGTAGCTACAGGGCCAGATGGTTCCCTCTAGAGCTGGTAGAGATCAAACACAGTGCAAACAGTGAATGAACGTTGATCTTCAGGTGGTCAGAAACACCAGCACTAATGTTGTTTTGTGACTGCTGAGGGGGTTAAAAACAATTTTCCAATCCCCCCTCCCTTTTTTAAAAGTAATTTTCAAGTGATTTCATTGCCTTTCTCCCCCATGTTTTCAAAAGAAATCAAACCAATTTGCTCAGGTTTCAAAGGGCTAATTAGCTCATGAAAGGCATATAAACAAGGTACAAGAAAAGTGATGTTTATCCAGGTTTCAAAGCATTTGACATTCAAAATTTTCCTGTGGACCCCCAACCTCCTTGTAACATATGTGTCTCCCCCCAAAGTTGAAACAAAAGCTACGTCCTAGGCTGAATGTATAAATATGCAACCACAACCTTACAAGTTTGTCGTATCAAACACAAAAAGTGATACTGTAACAGTGGGACGATCACAGCTTGTTCTCGCTCCTTCAAAGTATGAGGTATGGAGGTTATGAAAACTAACTGATAAACATAGGGGCGACGAAAACACTGAATTCACATGCATATTCATCACCTCCTCTTTTTTAATCTGTTAATTTTGTTCCTTAAATCCTTCACACAATCAGAAAAATAAGTCATTGTAGCTTTAAATGTCTTGCTTTAAAATTCAAAATCCACCAGATGACACCAGAGGGGTGAGCCTCATTATTTCTTACTCCAAACTGTGTTAAGAGAGAGGGTAGAGGATAAACCGACAAAGACACTGTTTCACATTCGTGCCTCTGGTGCTCACCATGCGGTCCAGCTCCTGCACTGCAGTTGCTGCCAGGCAGGTACAGAGCCCTTTTGAAATCCTAACCTTGAAACACAATACTCACCCAAGGCTGGTATGATGGAGAAAATGAAACCGACAATCAGGCTTACGACCTAGAGAAAATATTGTCATCTGCTAATGAAATAATATTATATTTGATGAAAGGAAATCATTAAACTCTTAAAAGTCTTCAGGATAAAATGACAATAGTGAAACATTATGTTTAGTATGTAGCATCCTTTATTTCATGAATTCTTCTGTACACCATCATCAGACACACAGAAGCTTGAAATGAACTCAGTGCTGTGCTCCTGTGAGCGTTAGAGAACAAAATCTGAAAAGTAAAAGACTGTGTTTGGTTGTTTAGAGAACATTATCAATGTTAACTGACCAATATTTAATTTAAAGGTTCTGTATGTGTCACAAAACCTGTTTTAGGGGTGAGATTAAGGTGAAAATGATAAAAAATAATTGGTTGAATGTGGTAACTCAGAGAATCAATTCGCTTAACAGAGTTGAGATGCACAACTCGGGTACATTCACTCTGTATTTGTATTCACCGTGTGTGTAAAGCCAATAATAATGAGCTCACACTCATGAGGTGCATTTTCATCACTGTGCCTGGTGAGTCGGCCAAAGCAGAGGAAATTCCAGTGTGTCAAGAGGCTTGATTACAATAATATAACCGTGGCACAGAAAACAAAGGATCAAGTCAGTTGCGTGGGGAGCATAAGGCGAGAGTCTTACACTGATTAAGGGTGTTTTAGCAGCATGTAATATCAGAGGGAATGTTAATAACAGCATGAGGAGTCACACAGTGCCACAATTTGAAAAAGTGACTCCAATTACTCTGAGAAGTGTATGTTACATACTCCACTTTGTTTGTCCGATACTGTGCATTAGTGTTAATATTAAAGGGATTGTTCTTTTGATTCACTTTGACGAAGCAGTCTGGAGTCTGACATGGAAGCAAAGCTATGTACGGATATTAGACATCTAAAATAAAACTTCATCAGTTTAAGTGTATGTATCCAAAATACTTTTGAGAATAATTGGATTCCTAAAATGTCTTGTTGCTGAGCCTTCCACAGCAGTACATTAATTAGCTTCTTTGTCGGACTTCATCCTGCTTCTCCAAACTGGGGGTGTGCCGACTGACATCGACTGTAGATAACTATGTGACTATGGATAAGAAGCCCATACAACCCGACTTCAAAATATCCAAACTATCCCTTTCACCTTTTGAAACCTGGAATGACATCACTTGTCTTGTGCTGTGTTAGGGGCCTTTCAGAAGCATTGAAATCTTTTAAACTTGAGCAAATTGATGTGATTTCTTTTGAAAACATGGGAAAAGGGCATTGAGCAACTTGGTAAAACAAATAAATAAATAATAATAATAATAATATTGCAAACTGCAAGAAACTGGCATAAGGTGACAAGAAAATGACTAAAATTATTATACTAATTTTTAAAAATGTATGATTATAATTTTTTTAACTAAAAACAAATATGTCCAGAAAAACTATAATTATTCTAACTTTATTTTTAATTTATTTATTTTATTAATAATAATTTATTATTTTATTTATTTTTATTTTACAGATTTTTTTTTCTTTTTAATTTTTTTCTTTCGGTTTCCATGTTTGTTTTTTTTCAGGTAATTTTGTAACTTTTTTTTGTTCTAATTTCTTGCAAATTTTTGGGTCATATCTGAAGTTGCTCATTGCCCTCTTTCCATGTTTTCGGAAGAAGTCAAGCCAATTTGCCCAGGTTTCAAAGGGTTAAATGATACACTAAGGCTATTTTGCTGTAGAGGAGGGTGAAAGTTTAACAGTTATACAGCTTTTCACTTCGCTTTTCATCTCATGGAAGCACATTAGCAGAGTCATATCTGCTCTATCAAAAAACACAAGGGAGCTTGCAAAGTTACAGTTAGAGTGAGATGCTCAGTAATTTACATTGTCTGGAAGCAAAAGGAAATGCCCTGTTATTGTGTGCTTCGTTGATATTGCTGCTTTTATTCCAGTAATTTAGTTTTTATCTCAGTTTTCTGAGACTGGAATCTGAGTTCACAATGTTTGTTTTGATTACTGCTACCGTATAAATAAACATCCTTATTGTATTACTATTGTCCTCACATCGACAAGTCCTCCTCACATTCAATGCCTCTTATCACAGGAAGCTGTGTTCATCCACAGCTCAGTAAGAGTGATGGCCAAGCTCTCAGGCCCAGCAGGAAGCAGGTTATGAACTCTATCATTAGGGGAAAATTCTCAATGTGTGTACGTGGAAAACTGCACAGAGGTGCATTCGCAGGGGTCGTACAGAACGATGCCATCAAGATAACTTACCTGTCCTTGCTGCCTGAGGCTTGTACTGTATGGGAGGCAGTCTGGGAATGAGCCTTGCATCCTCTATACCCGCACCTCAACCCATCAACCTCTCCTTTCAACAGCAGGCGAATGTGTCAACCAAGAGAAGGTCCTCATGTTTGCTGAGGTCAAAGTCATCTGTCAAACCGGGGAGACGGCTGGCTGGCTCCGTGGAGGTAATTGGTAGCATTGCTGCCTTCTAGGAGAAGCTTGACAAAAATCTTGCAATGTGTCAGGCAAGTTGGTTCGGGGAGCGTGGGTTCCTTGCTTCTCTGATGGCTGGCTGCTCAGAGAAGCAAACGCACACGCTTGAATGCGACAGCACATGAAAGTGACACACAAATGCTATCAGGCAAGGCAGCAATCAATGGCAGTTGACACTTTTTGCTCCAGATGATATAAACCACTACCTTTTATCTGCCACCAAAATGCCCTGAGAAGTCAAGAGTTGTTTCAGCAGTGTTTCATATGATGGCATAATGAAGAGTGTTTAAAGGAAGGCCAGGCCTGAAGTTTTCGTGTTGTTATTAGTGGATATGTGGTGTGACTGAAGAGGTGGCTTGAATTGTGACATACTTGTGCCTTAGAAATCTCCCCTGGAGATGTTTTAGCTCCAGGCCAGGGATAACGTCCAATCACATTTCAAGGCCAATGCTATGGTTGCCAGGATACAGGCCCTCATATAAGGACTAGCTCCACTCAGGCTTATGAATAGACGGCTGAGCCAAGTAAAAAATCAGGGAGCTCGTTAACCACCTTCCTTGTAATTCTACTGTTTTAAAGGTCCAGTGTTTAAGATTTAGGGGGATACATTGGCAGAAATGAAATATGATAAAATAAATATGTTCTCTAAGTGTATAATCATCTGAAAAATAAAAGTTGTTATTTTTAGCCTTCATATCTACGTAGGCTCTTGTCTATGGTGTCCGCCATGTTGGACCGCCCTGTTCTCATTCCAAACTCATTAAAAACCTCTGTTTTGACAGTGCTCTCGGCATCCAATCCCGATGCCAGTCACCTTTTACGTACGCATGATATGACCCTGGACGACATCAGTTGAGAGCGTGGTCCTGGACAGCAGATGCAGAAGGATACCTAAAACGTTACATGTAGATGTGAAAGTCGATGTGTTTTCTTCTGCTGCTTTAATCGAACTTATAATGGCAATAGTGAAATATTTTTCCGTATCTAGAGCAAGACATACTTGCGCAAATTGTTTTTGTCTACTTCTTGGAAAGATTGTTCACTGTAAATAATAACCAAACCTGTATGGCTTCCAGCTAGACCTCTGCTTAGTGCTAAACCTTTTAATCCTCACTGTTGTGTTTGCTCAGCAGTAAAATGGCCTCAAGGTGCACAGGGAGACTCACATTTCACCATTTAAAGTTCTGCTAAAAGGAATGCAGGTTTGTTTTTATGAAGTGCTGGTGACTGACCTACAAAGACTCTCCCTAAACGGTACAAAACCTTGAAGTCATAGGTCCATAAATTAAAGGCCTGACGCCAGATCTGCTTCCTCCTCGACCACGAGCCGTATCTGCCGCTCCTCTGAGTCCCTGCATTTGCGACAAGCTCCCTGCTGTAAAGTGTCTCTGCAACTTACCTGATACATTCACCTGCCAGTCCGCTCCATGTTCAATTTCCCCACTCGAACTCTGAACTATCACCTGTGTGATGAGCTCACCCTAGTCTCTCTACGAACTCTGCTCGACCCTTGAACTCTGCTCCAACCGAGAACTGATAACTGTCCTTACTTACCTGCAATCAGATTATACTCACCTTTGCTCCATTCAGTCTAACAAAAAATTAAATTAAAGGTCATTACCAGCTACTCACCTGCTCTGTTGTGCTGCATTTGGGTCCTATCACACCCCCATTACAAAGAACAACATGTCTTGTAACTCTAATGATGAATACTCCCGCTGGCCTCTCTGTGGAGAACTCAGCGAGGTAATTCCACTTTTTCTTTGCTATTCATCAGTCTCCTCATAATATTTCTCTTGTGACTTTACTTGACATATGTCCAATGAAAAAAAAAACAAAAAGGCAAACATCAGACAGATATCAGATTGGTCTGGAGCCTGCGGAGATGTTCCTTTCCTCGGCTCTTGACAGATGAACAATGAGCCGAGAATCTTTTGACTTTGGTACAATTGAAGGTCTGTCCCAGCTCTTTTGATTTTTGCTCAGCAGGCAGGTGCTTGACTGCAGAGGCCCGAAACAGCTGCATGTGATGGCTTGGAAAGGTGACCTTCAGACAAGTGCAGGCAACGGCAGGCTTGTGGGATATGGACGCTCAAAGGTGGGCTGCCTGGCTGGTCAACACTTCAGTGGACTCCTGCGGCTTTTCTGTTCATGTCCTCTCATCCCATTCTCTGTTGTGGATAAGAAATAATGTAGCCTAAGGCCATATTCTTATTTCCGACTAACAACCCAATTAGCATGATAAATTTTGCCATTGGACTTTTATGCAAACAATAGATATGTTTACATTGCACATTATTAAAGTAGCACATATGTTGAAACTTTAGGTTTTTTAACAATCCTTTGGTTGACATGTGGTTAAATTTAGGCACAAAACCCCCTTGATTATGGTTAGGAAAAGATGTTTTGCCTTAAAATACCTGGTTTTGGTGGCCCAATTTCGGCTGGAAATGCAGTGATGTCTTTGTTTAAAAAAAACAATTGCTTTTTGTGGCGCTACTCCAGGTGGAAACATGTGATATCCCAGCAAAAAAAAGAAACAATCACTTTTTTGCTGCACAATCCTAGCTGGAAGAACAGTGACATTTCTGTAAAAACAACAACAACAACAACAACAACAACAACAACAACAACAACAACAACAACACAAAACACATATTGTGCCACTATCCCAGCAGGAAAAGCAGCAATGTCAAAGTAAAAAAGCAACCGCAGTTTTTGGCAGCATCTCCGGTAGAAACTCAGAACTCTGCAAATGTAGTGGTGATTCTGACAACTGTTTTTGTTAGTTCTCAGCGGTCTTGGAGCAGGCTTGTCACTGGGTGTATCTGATCATTTGCTATTGATATGATTCATATGAAAATGTACAAAAGAAACATATCTGGTTTGCAGAAATGTATAGTGCAAACATTTTCTTCAGGCCACTACACTGCACTAGGCTATGTGTTTCAGACATTTGTGTGGGCACTGGAGTATGGTATGGTTGTCTGTACAAAATTAAAATGATTTTCAGAGTCAGAGAATTTTGTTGTAATCTAAAAAAGATGTGAGAACTACTTTTTTTTCAGTACCTCAGATAAAAATGTATTGATGTAAAATAATCTGTGAGGCATACTCTGTGGCTGAATGATGGCATGCTTGAAGGAGGATAGGGAAAAAGAGAATCTGAGTTAGTGAATAAAAGAGGTTTCTAAAAGGGAATAAGATGATTCAGGAGGCACAGTGCAGCACCTGGGAGACTGATGACCACCTTGCATACAGTGTGGTGCAGTCATGGGGACAGCTGCGTTTTTAACTGGAAACAAATGGCTTTATTCTCACCTTTGAAGCTTTTATTCATCATGTTACCACTACATTGCGTACACATTGGATGAAGTTGTGTGTGTGAGGGCAGTGCTTTCCTTTTGTTAGAAGCCTGAAGTGTGTTTCACAATGACTGGATGATTTGGTGCTTTATTGTGCTGTCTCATCATGAGTCATCACATGTCAGTTCTCGTTTTTTTCCCCTTCTGTTTGCAAGTCAGCCTTAGATGGGGACAATAATAATTCACCACAATTTGTGCATTCATTTGTGCTAACCCTTTTCTTTGGTGCATTTAGATGCCTTACACAAGTATTTAAACCTTTTAACCCTGAGAAAATCTGTTTTGATCTATTTTAAAAAACATGGGGGGAAAAAGGCAATGAGCAACTTGGCAAGATATGTCCTGTGAATTGCAAGAAATTAGTAAAAAGATTTACAAAAATAAAAATTAAGCAAGGAATGTTTTTTGTTTTGTTTTTTTTATATTTTTTTTTTTTTTTACAGAGAACCATATTTCTAATTGTGTGTATATATATTTTAAAATTATCTTACAAAATAATTTAAAAATAATTTTTAACAATTTTTTTTTAGGTCATTTCCCTTTTGTTATTTTGTTGGTTTTTTTTTTTTTTTTTCCATATAATTCTTTCTTTTTATGCTAATTTTCTGGTAATTTTCTTGTACTTTTTACTAATTTCTACCTCAATTTTTGGGTCATTTCCTCCTAAATTGCTCATTGCCTTGTTCCCTTGCTTTTTAAACAAAATCAAGCTAATATGCCCATGTTTCAGTGGGTTAACCAGAGTTACTCATCACTGTGCAGCTCAGGCCCATAGAGAAGGAGAGCATGGATGATGGCTTTGTAAGCTTTTTGACATGCTGAGGTGCTCTCCAGTGCAAACGTAATTATGGCCTGACAGCGGGCAGAGGCCCTCACAAAGGCCGATAATCAGAAGCTGGTGATCGGAGCATGCAGCTCATGACCAGGAGACGCAGTGACGCTGAAAAGTAATTAAAGTCACCCACAGAGTGGAGCCATGCAAACTGAACTCCCAGCTTGCAGCAACACCCCTTCTTGGCTTCTTGCTGTGCTATTATTCTCTCTCTTCATTCTTGTTTCATTTTCTCCAACATTCTGCTGCTGCGTTCCTTCCTGCTCCCTCCCTCCCAACCTTCGGCTATCATCCTCTAAACTCCTGTCTTGCTTTTTTCTACATCTGTCTGTCATTCTTCCAGTCTGTGAGTGCTTTTTTTTGTCCTCTCCATCCATCACACCCGCTGACTCATGAACACAGCAGCTACCTGTTATGTGCGAAAGCAGAGAATAAATGGACCACAGCACCCCTCAACCCTGTGCCCCACACACTCTCTCTCTCTCTCTCTCTCTCTCTCTCACACTCTCTCACACACACACACACACACACACACACACACATGTTCGTTCCAAAACACAGAGAGTAAAATAGATTTTTCCTGAAGCTTTTATTTTACAGTGCACTTTTGCGAGTCATTATGGTGCTGCTTGCGAAGGCAATGTAGCTTAAACACAAGGTAAACACTCTCAGGTCTGTGTTGGCTTTTTGTGTTTGCATGTGTGTGTATATTTGTGCAGACATTACTTATGCCTCATGTTACATCCTCCCAGATCTCTCAGATGTGAGACCACTTTCCCTCTACAACGAGCAGTGTCTATCTAAATGCCGTGCGTACTGCAGAGTGCGAGCTTATCTGCAGCTAAGCCTTTATGCTATGCAAAGGAGTGAAAGATTACCTCTTTCACTGCTCCCCTGTTCATAACCCCCTGGCTCACCCGTGGGGAGCTCAGAGTAAATGTAGAGAGAGGGAGGAGGGCATTGTACAACTATGTGGATTGGTGACTTAATCCCTTTTTATGTTTGACACAGTTCAGGCACTGTATACTCCCACAGACTAGTGTCTATGCTTGTTTTGTAAACTAATGAATGGATGTGTAAGAGGTAAGTGCTCACAATTTCTCCAGCTCAGAGACGAAACTAACCAGCCAATGAGCATTGATACGACACGGTGATGAGCCAATAGAACGAGCATCAGTAGCGAGTTAAATGAGAGTGTAGACAGCATGTCAGGGGAACGTGTGTTTTAATCCCTACCCTGAGGATCAATGAAGTTCAGTTCAATTACACGCAGCATTGTCATTTTGTCTTAGTGCACACATGTGAAACACACTCAGATTAATGTGCTCAGTTGTGGAAGAAGGGTTCAGTTTCTTTGCTTATTGGAGTATTTAGCGACAAAAGAGACAGAGAGTAACCTTTGGTGGAAGCCAGCAGAACTAAAAGGAGTGAATATGTTTGCCAGAAGGCCAGACACATGTACACCATTCTGAATGAATGTTTGTGTTACATAGTATCTGTTGAACTTGTAAATTGGCAACTGTTTGCCAACACATTCAATATATCAACTTTATGAGGTGATATTATGTTAGTGTTGTGTCAACAGCTTATTGCTTTGCCCCCAATAGTCACCAAAAATGAAATGTGTTAAGCCTACCAGCAAACTATACTGAAGGTATAAAAAAGATTAGGTAGGGTGCCAGCTGGCCTGCTGACCATTGTCTAATTCATAATGAAAATAAATTAATTAGCACTGGCATTTTCTTTTGGCCTGTCAATGTAATTAAGGCACTGGATTGCACTAGAAAAAAAATTAAAAATAGAACTTGTTTATTGAAAAACTTCTGCCAGATTTGCCTCTAGTCAAAGATAAGTGAGGACAGTTAACATTAAAAGGTTGAAAACAGGCAATACATTTATCATATAATACTAATTATTACTGGTTATTCATTTCCTGCCATTTTGCAAAAGTTGACCCAAGCAAAGCACGTTGACGATCCCTGATTTAGTGTTTAAGATTAGTGACATCTCGTGGTGAGATCGCAGATTACAACTAACTGAAACTTCTTCAATGTGCCAAGTGTGTAGGTACAGTACACTGTGAAAAACACAAAAACATGAATGGTCCTGTCTAGAGCCAGTGTTTTGGGTTACCATCTATATCTAGAGCCATCCTGGGCTACTGTAAAAACAACATAATGGACTCTGTATGTAGATATAGCCTAAATAAAAAACTAAACTAAAGGCTATTATTTTCAGGTGATTATAAACTAATGAAAACATATTTATGAATGTTACATTTCTGCCAATATAGCTCCCTAACTCCTACACAATGGACCGTGTGATTATTTAGTGTTAATTTTATGGTGAAAAAAAAAAAATACTTACTTGTGTTAATGTAACAAAGTTGTTTTTTTTTTTGTGTGCTTGTTCTTTTGTAAGTGGGCCTAAACTATTTTAAAAACTAGGGAATTTAACTTTAAGCCACTAAGGCAAACCCACTTTTACTTCAAATACTGTACTATCTTCTATGGTTAAAGATGCATTTGTTACAAAGTGAAAAGAAAGGGTACATGAATGAATTCTAAAGGAGTGTGATAATGGAGCCAAATAGGGGAAAATAATTAAGCAAAAGGAGGCGCTGACTGTGGCCTCAGGAGGGCGGAGCTTCACAGAGGTGACTACCTTTAGTTTCGCAGTGATTTTAGTGCACCACGCACGCCACGTGACACCTAGGATGATGCGCGTCATAAACAGGTGCCCTGACAACAGTTCACCACGTTGTTTTGTTTGTTTTCTGGTGACAAGTACAGGAGTGAAAGGCAACCGCTTTTCCGCGAGCTATCAGATGTGAGAGTGTGGTCTGTACAGTGTACAGCGGCATTAGAAGAAGAAGAAGAAGAAGAAGGTGCGCTGGCTAACTGCTAAATGCTAATTGATGAGGGAGGTACTTGAGAGGCCTTTCGCTGTTTCTTTTGACAATAATCCTCGATGTGACCACAGAGCCTCATTTAAATCAAACTTTTTTGAAGACTTTAAGAAGCGCAGTGGGACACAGACACTGAGTGGACTGGTTATTCTGGGACAGAGGCGAGTGGACTGGTTATAGTGTGTACTGATGAACCCACAGCAGATTGAGGACTTCGCCGTGCACAAGACTCACAGAATGACGTCAGGACAGGTGAGTAAAACCAAAAACTGACTTATTTTAACTCACTATAAGTCAAAGTATTAGCACGCACCGTGTTGCAACTTCGCCTGAAGAGGTCCGTTTGTGTGCTTAGTAATGTGTAAACACTATGTAGCTCTCTTTCTGCTCCAAGAAGTGTGTTTGTGGCTCCAGTCGCTGTGTTGTCTGCTTTGGCGATGTTTTATTCTACTGTTGACTCTGCGTGAAGTGTCAGGTTGTTTCATTTCTGTGGCCTCATGATGCTTGTTGCAGACTTTAATCTGCTGTCGACCATTTTTGATTAATTGTCTGAGTTTTGTTATGGCTACTCCCAGGAATGGTTTGCATATTTAATTGCTCATTGTCTAAACAGGATTCAAAGTGCTGTCCATAGCAATGGAATTTATTATTGGTTTATACATAAGAGGGCATATTTCTGATGTTGCCCCACTTGTGTGGACATTGACATTGTAGGTAACAGTTCTCTTACTGTAGTACTTTTTCCATCCCTGCTTAAGAGCGTGAATATTGACTTACAGTTGCCAGGGGCATGAAACAGGACTCTGAATGAATGCTAATTTTGCTCTGTATGTTGCATGTGTGGAAAAAACAACTGTTTGTGAACAAATTTGACATATTAACTTTTAATATGTTAGCTGTGTTTACAGCTTGTTCCTTTGGCCCTAGATGAACTTAAAGTAGGTTATGTAAAAGTAATAATACCACAAAGTACTGCCAGCTAAATACCAGAAGTTAAATCACTTAATGGTCCCTGTCAGACTGTGAAATTATTAAGTGTAACATCATAATATTGTATTATTATTATTATTATTAATAAAATATAATAATAGTAATAATTAATCAATCAATAAATCAATATGTTACCAGTTTTAAAATTAGGTCAACCCTAGCTGGTTGATGCAGAGCTCATTTTCCCTTTAAAAAAAAAAAAAAAAAAAAAAATACACAGTTACAAACTTCAATTCTGGTTTATAATAAGGGCTGGGAATTACATTAATATTCTATTTATCGTAATATGAGAGTAGAAATTATCTTAAATTTTGGATATTGTAGATATTGTGTTTTTATTTGTGTTTTTCACAGTAAAGGGATGTCATTTTCTGAACTTGCCAGAATGATCTCGCGGCTCTGTTATTTGCCTTTAGCCACAATACTGATGATTATTTATCAAAAAAAACATTGCATAAACATTTTTTGAAATCACCAATAGTCAACCCTACAATATTGTCACAATAGAGATAGAAATATTTGGTCAAAGAAATTGTGATGTTTGTTTTGCTTTTTTTCCCCATATCGCCAGCACTTGAAGTTATAATGCAAGTTTTGTATATGAAATCCAATTCTGCAAATATCTTGAGTGAAACTCCTGAAAAGTTGCAAAATAATCTGGAGTGAAGAGGAAAAGGGCAATATTCCCCTCTGAAATGTATTTAAGTATAAAGTCACATACATTTGAAATGAAACCTATAAATACAGAGATAAAAAATAAATAAATAAGTAAATAAAGAGACAAAAACAAATAAATAGATAAAATTATAATAGTAATAATAAGAAATAAATAAGTAAAGTACTCAAACTGTAAATAAGAGGTAAATGACAGGATAACACACAAAAAATAATATAATATAATATATATAAATATGTTAAAAAATAATAAAATGATATATGAAGTAGTAAAACTGTGAAACAGACTAAAATGTATAAAGAAATAGTCAATAGATACATAGATTAAGTTAAATTAAAGCCATACTCAAAATTTAGGTCTTGAGTTTGCTTTGCTTTTAAAAATATCAACCCAAATATACTTTCTACTTTACTTTAGAGATTTACCTAAGCATGTAAATGTAGTGACTAATTTCATAATTGGTTTGAGTAATTTTTAAAGGAAAAAAAGAATCACAAGCTTCTTAAAGGTATACAATGCAGGCTTGTCGGTTAGACTACTGTAAATATGTTCGCTAGCGAAAGTGAAAGATTTACTCCCATCTGGCATTTCACCCTACTATATTTAGTATATTTACACTTTTTTGTTGGCACTAAGTCTCTGGAGTACCTGCTGCTTATGGTCTGGCACCTGGTTGCTATCTTTTTTATAAAGCCCTGACCTTGCCTGAGTGGTGTGGGGATACACGCCCATAAATGTTCCAAACACAGAAAATAAGAAGAAAATAGGAAAATACAGATAAAAGGCAGAAACTCTGCAGAAAAATACGCCGCCACACACTTTTAGTGTGTTATGAGTGATATTTGAGAGGGATTACTTCTGTATAAGTCCATGCATTGTTTTCTTTCGAACATCCAGCATTGTATTTGTTTAAATGTGAATGTTTTTTTGATATCTTTACTCCTCTATGACAGTATATCGTAGGGTTGTTGACTAAACAAACATTTGAGGTTGTCATTGTGGGCTTTGATCAATATTTTCCACTTTTTTTTTTTCAAACAACTAACTGCGAAAAAATCGACAATGACAATAATGAGTAGTTGCAGTCCTACTGGATATCCTGTGAAATGCAGAGGCACAGTCGTAATCCTGCTGTTTTGCTCTCAGGCAGGCTGCGATAGAAGCCGCACAACGGTTAACGCTGCTAAATTGATCTGTGTATTTTCGTACAAAGGGACCTATGTACTCAACATCTTATCCATGAGCTTGAGGTGAGCAGCCAGTTGGCTAATGGGGATTTTTGGGGAATAAGAATCATTAGAAAGCTCAGTGGCATGAAGGACCACAAAGGCTGCAGCCACAACCACTGTATACTCATTTAGTCGCCATGGCCCCGTGTGGCTGAGCAAATCCCCTTACACTGTGCTCTTTGTTTAATTTTCAGCTAATCTCTTGCACCATTTTCACTCTGCCACCAGTGAGGAAAAGTGCTGACTTACCATTTGAGAGGGGGTTAGACATTAAGCAGCTTATACATGTACTGTATACACCCACACTTAACAATACAAGTGCCAGTTCTTCCTGCTTGGTTTAGTTTTTTTTAAGTTGTTTGAATCATTTTACCTTTACTGCAAGAAATAATCAACTCTCAGCTGGTCCTAATTCCAATTCATACCATGTATGATTAAAAAACTCAAAGTTGCCTAATTTCTATTCTCCTCTCAGGTGGAGGTCCATTGCAGAGAGATTGGCTGTGATTGTGTTCAGGCACTCAGGTCTTTGGGAGGAAACTAAAAAAGTCAGGTATTAGGTAGGCTGACACTGTGCCTTTTGAACAAGGCAGCCCAGACAGCACAAGGTACCATGCGCCCCTTGATGCATGAGTGACATGCAAGAGAGGCTGTTATTGAGTGAAAGCACCCCACAGGATGATAACAGAGTACCGCTTCATTTCAATATTTCCCAGAAGACAAAAATACCACTGTGCTTGAGTAGAGGACTGGAAGGTTTTGTTTTTACCTTGTTGTTTTCTGTCTTAATTTCAGTCTTTATTAAACCAAAATAGTAAATTGCAATATTCAACAACCCCATAAGAGAATTCCTGCTGAAGTTTATCTTTTATGAAAAATAGGCAAATATGGAAGGCACTGCTGTAAGCTTCACTGTAGAAAAGAGTATGATTTTGGTTTTTTCTGTGGGGAGTTTGGACATTTTTACATCCAGGTTTCTCTCACAGCCAAAGGATTATGTCACTTGAGTGTGTGATGTCTGTGCTTGTTTTGTGATAGTTTTGCATTGTGTTTTTGATACTTCCTCGCCTTCTACCGCATGCTGAAATGGACCCGAGCCCCTCATGACTTTGACCAGGAATATCCAGAATTGGCACTGTATAAGTACAGAATATCCAAATTAAAATTCAGAATATTCAGTATTGTCTGACAGTATGGCCTCATGAATGACACAAAGCTTTCAGAGAACGCTCCGGTACACTCCATTGGCCCCATTAGCAGCAGTCAGCGATGTGATGTCAGTGTTAACACTGCAGGCTGAGTGCACAAAGCTGGTGGCAGAATAACACATTTCTAGGAAACCGCAGCAGAACGTACAGTGGAACTCATGGATGAAATGACATGCGGCCTATCTCCTGTTCTGTTGCAGCTATTAGAGATAAATGGATGTAATGATGAGCTCATAGGATGTGGAACATATGTTATATGTTTTGGCACATCAAGTCTCTTCGTATGGTCTCTTTTAGCAGCAGGAGAGACATTTACTTCAATCAAACAAGCTTAGTAACCAATGTCCGCTGATGTATGAGAGAGAGCAACTGAATAATACAGACAGGAGATGAGGAAGGCTGCTGTGAGCGAAAGCTGCCATCCATTTTGCATCATCTGTGTTAGGGCTCATTTACACTCTTGTGTACGTAAATAGATACTTCCATTTCACACATTGTAAACATCATTCCCCTTTTTATTCCATGCCTCCTTTATGTTGGCATAAATGCAGCCATTAAATAACACCAGTGGGCGGAGTAAAAAGTTTCACTCAACAGAAAAATGAGGCGACGGAGGAGAAGGCGGTAATAATTTACCTTTTAATGGAGGCTGCATTGTAGACGGTGTATGTGTGTGTGAGGCCAATAAATAAATAGTGACATGTGGTTGCAGAATTAGTTTCATTATATTCCTGATTTGGTCTGTTCCGTCATTTTTAAATATGTCTCCTATGTTTGTATTTCGCTTGAACTACGCTACACTGCGCCCACAATTTCCCTTGGTACTGTTCTGTTTCACCCGTACCTGTAAGCTTTCGGAAAATGTGTGCAAATACGAACAAAATGAATGCAGACTACAGACCGAAGACTCCATACAGGTCCGCATACGTATCTAACATTAAGCATAAATGAGCCCTTAGATATTTAATTATGGAAGCAAAAAAAGAGACAAATAGTTTTTGAATTGAATGAACAGCCACTGATTCATAGAATTGAAATAGTTAACTTGTATGTGAATTTATTTGTTCAGCAATCCCCTCTTTGAAATTGAAATATGAAAAATTCTTGATTTGCAGAAAACCTGAATTTGAATATATTTTTGAAAAAGTTTGTTCAAATTCAAATTTTAGAATTAAAAAAAAAGAAGTTTCTTAATTTCGATTGGTCTAATTCAGATCCCAAAAATTCAAGTCCAAAAATGTCAAATAGCAACATCCAGGCCTTTTGGATTTGAATTTGTGAACAATTAAAAAAATAAAAAATCTAATCAAAAGAGGTGAATTCAGATAAAACAATTTCAGCTACATGGTTTAAAAGTAAAATATGTGATTTTATAAATGCTGTAGTGTTTAAATTTCAGTATCCAGTGGCTTTTAAAATTCAAATAGTTATGTCACATAATTGCTTACATATTAAACATTTATTTCATTTGCTCCAACTCAGTATATATGTGTATATCAAATAGTGGAAACCCAAGAATAACTGATGAAGGGAAATGATATGACATGATATTATTTAATGGATTAATGACATTTAAGGGCACGTTGTACATTTGTCTCAGTCAGTCTCTTGCTCTCAATATATTTCTGCAAAGTTAATATTCCTGTCAAGTATTATCTCTAACAACATTAATAGAGATCTCTCAGTATGAGAAAACTGCTCTGGAACAATAAACATGAATTCAACTCATCTGACGTTCAAGTCTTCTTCAAGGTTAAGTTGAGAAACTGCAAATAAAAATACTATGATTGCATTTTACATCAAGTGAATAATAATCATCCTTGACACACATGACAGGTTTCTATGCTGTAGTGGAATGCTTTTAGGCTGAGAATACTACAAATGTTTCACATTTTCTGTGTAGAAATGCATTTTAAGAGCTATATGGGTGTTTTTTTCTCTGATTGGCTGATCTGGTCTGCTGCAGTTTAAGACCCCATAAAGCCCATATCTGAGGTTGTATCATGTTGTTCACTTCAAACAAAAATACAGGAGGGAATGCATGAGTATGGGGCTGATATTGGTCATGCAACAATGGCAGCCAAATCGTGTATTATGATGAAAACCTTGGTAATCAGATGGTCTTTAGTTATGTTAGATTTCACCAGAGGCATTGTTTCCATTAAGATAACACGTGCATGTTTATCTGTGACAGAGACAAATATATATATTTTTTTATCTCACTGTTTGTCTTAGGTATGGTTTTTAATCCCGTACGATCATATCCAAGCCCTCTGATCCACCTGTTCCTTGTGTGAGTTGCAAATATTAAAACAAAGATGAAAAATAACCTGGCCAGGTGCATGAAAACACTGCCCTCTCCTGGACTCTTCTTGTCATGATGTGGTTGTCATATACTGTACAGTCTGGGTCAGTGGAGCCAGGTATCAGCTCCCCTGATAACAAGATTGACACATTTTTGGATGTCTCTAAAATGTAGGCAGTATACTATTTTTGCCACCTGTGTCTTCATCATCATGGGTCATACATGAAATAAGACTTTTTACATGTATAGGATGCATGTGGGTGATTAATCACTTATACATTTTAATACAGATACCAACATTCTGTTCTTGCCATTACCATGGAAGCGAGGCGACCTAATATCTTAACTTTCACGCACTTTAACTCAAAGATCAGAAAGAAAACAAACAAGCTTTCTCTAAACTTCTGTGCAGCCACGGTGGTTGCTTCTGTTAAAAGTAAGTACTATTTCAGATTAATAGTTTTATTTACTGTTAGCAGTGGGGCTGCACAATTAATCAAAATGTTACTGAAAATGCAACATGGCCAAATAGATAAAGCCCCAGTTAGCGCTGTATCATATGTGATGGGTGTTGATAAGGACCGGGTTATTTGTGTGTGGCCTGGCCTTTTTTTGTGGTAATTACAACTCATGCATAGGCTGTGCTGTATCATTATTGTGACAAGAAGCAGTTGTGCTCATCTGTATGTGATGAGTAATTTTAACCGCTGTTGATGAGGACTCAATACCTTGTAGGCAGTCTGGCAAGCTCTTTTGTTTTAATGCTCATATGTAGGTTGTCTTACTCTTTCAACTGTCCACGTCTTATTGTGCTGATGGTCTATAGAATAGTGTCAATGCAGAGGATTCTGTGCCCTGATTTAGTTGACCATATTGTATCATACTGTGATGCTGGCTTTGATATCAGTGGTTATTATCTATATCTCAGATGTGCTGACATTACCCAAGTAGTAGGGGTGAAAGAAAAATCAATACAGCATAGATCCCAATATTTCAAGTGTCTGATGTGAGGAGTTCCCACAAAAAAATAATCCATAAAACACAGGATGTAAAGTAAATTTAAGCATAGTTTAATGGTTACCTTTCCAATAAGCCTTCAAACACAGTAACAAACAATTTCCAACTAGGATTTAGGCCTCAGACACAGGTGACCCTGCCAAGCTCTAACGGATGGATTTACGCTAGTGAGAAATCATTATAAACAAACCCTGTAAATCAGGTCAGCCAGGGGCATGTCATCGGTATTTTTTTTAAATGTCCTTAGAGTGTTTTTCAGTTTCACTTTATTTGTCTGAATAGAAAACAGTCATGCTGATAACACAGAGCCCTGAGAGGCCACTTTGCCTGAAATAACCCCATCAGAAAAAACCCTCTTGATTCCCCTTCTGTCTGTGTGTAAGAGCCTGTTGACCCAGACAACACTCAAGACCTCCAGTGGAGACTCATGCTGTCACAGAGAGATGACAGATTATGCTTTTTAATGCTTTTTAGGCAGTAACTAATTATAGTTTTCATTGCTGATTCATTTGATGATTATTTGCTTTTTTAAACATGCCCTGTGGAGTTTGTCTTTTACCACTTGTAGTTTTACAAAGCAGTGTTTTTTCCCTCATTGGGTTAAGTGGGTTTGAATTGTTCTTGTGCTCACATGCGAGCACGTGAGTTTCACATCGTTCCACAATGATAGGTGGCGGTAATGTGCAAGGAAGCGTGGCAATGTACCAACAAAAGCAGTAAAGAAGAAGTTAGCTTGTGAACATGGATGTAAACAATGTAAACTTTCAATTGTTAGACCCGGAGTAGGCAACCTGCGGCTCATTAGCCCCTCTCTAGTGGCTCACTGTGGCTTTTACAAAAAACATAAAACTAATTAGGGGTTAAATTTCCTTATGGAGTATCAATACCCTCAAAATTATCAAAATTAAATATGGGCACATATGGATGAGATGCGGCCATGTATATATGATTTGTTATTATACTCTGCACAAAACTAAAAAATTTGATCACAAAAAAACAGTCTTGGAGGAAAATAGAGAGACTGATTTGCCTTAACTGTATGTTGTAAAATTAAGTGTAATATATCTATTAGTAGTGGTGATACGCTGATTTAAACTTGATAGGCTGTTTTAGGGCTAAAATATGTTATGTGGCTCTTGACAGATTTTTTTAAAAAAAATTTCTGGCTAAACATGGCTCTTTTGACAGTAAAGGTTGCTGCCTTTGTGCTAAACTAAAAACACACAATTTGTTTTAGTGAAAAACACTGAGTATAAACCTTACTTTTGTTTGTTTGCAAGAAAACTCCTAAGGGCACCTTAAATCAGTTAAATCAAGTTCAATCAATTATTTGGTCTATTAAACATAGATGGATAACTAAATGGGCCTTCTCAGCACAAACACAGGAGCCACACCTGCAAAATGTCCCTCAAATTAGAGAATCGAAATGACCACACAAAAAGACCAAAAAGAGATACAAAGGAATTTCAAAGAGACAGAGAATACAAAGAGAGACAAAATGGAAAATAAAGACATCAAATTACCCCAAAAAGACACATTCCAACAACAAAGAGATGCAAAAAGGACAACAATTTAAAAAAAGAGGCAAAATCCAAAACAAAGTCTGTGTGTCTTGCTCCAGAGGTGGTGGGGCCTTTTGTATATCTGTGGCCAAGGGCCCATTGTCTCATAATCTGCCCGAGTCATCTCAGTCAAGGTGACTACTTGATATATCTTCTTTTGTTGCAGATAGTCCAAAAATTTTAATTTACAATGATATCTACCGTTACTTACATTTCAGCTCCACATTTTAAAAACTTTTGGTGTTGGCAGTGGAAAAAAAGGTAATAAATTTCGGTTGTATTTTCCAAAAGGGCATACTTGGCTTTTAAACTAATGGTTTTATCAATAGCCATTAAAAGGTTTATAAATCAGTAGAGAGAAATACTGCTACAGTATTGTACCCTACAAGGACATGTATGTCAGTACAGAATGTTATCGGCCACAAAGCTGCAGCTTGTCATATGACCACAAGATGACAGCAGAGATCATTATTTGACTCAATTCGAATGCATTCCAGGTATGCCTTTGTTATTAAAGATGTCAGTTGGAAAATACCAGAATTATGACAAGCAGTCAAACTCCTCGCTGAACTTTCATCAGCACAATAGCTCACATTCCTTCAGGGATTTGTATTATGAAATAAATCAGGTCAAAGAGTCATTTAAACAGGGGAGGCGGTTTCCATTGCATCAGTGGCGTGCTCGCTGGTGCCAAAGAGTTCCAGGAAGAAGCACAATACTTAACATCATCCGAGAGCACCGACCGAAGCAGGTGCTTTACTGTCAAATCTCAGATCTGCTTCTTCAGTTCCCTGTGTGGCTTATGTGTGGAAAAACAGGGCCGAGTAACACCTATGTGACGCTAATTTCCTGTAATACACATGGACAGTCAAAAACAACCCACATAGTTTTCATCTGAAAATGTTTAAATTCTCAATGAAATACTGTATTATATGTGATTTTAACATTACCATTTTAATATGCCTTAGAATAGCTTCAAACATCCCCTGAAATACCAGCAAACACTCTCCTCTGTTATTTCTATTTCATCAAATGAGGTCATGGAGGATCAAGGAAATATCTGATGACACCATGGCGTGGGTTCATCCAACAAGGAAGTTTGTGGAGTCTGTTATGTAAAGGTTTATGTGGTTGGGAAATTTTAATGATCCCGGATCACAAGGAAGGATAAAGTTTAAACTTGTGGCTGAGGGACAGGATGATATCACACAGACAAACAATGGAGAGCACCTAACTTTACTTAACTCTTCCTCACAAAACACTTCTGTTCAAATCATGACTATAACTTTCAGCTCATAAAACCCTAAAAGGAATAGAGTGACGTTTTGGAAAACATTCTTTTTCACTCTCTTGCCGTTAATTGATCTTGTCATACTCTGTACAGTTTCAGAAATGTTGTTTAATTCCAGCTCATACAATACGAGTATTCATCTGTGATGAAAGCTAGCTGTATGTACCCACAGCGCCACAGTGCATGGTCCCATCACTGGCCCCTGTGGACCATTCTGCGTGTTGACGATTGCTTGTTCAGGTCTGTAATGTTATGGACGATATGATGGCTCTCCAAAGTGAAGCCAAAACACCTCAGTTGCCCCCTGGTGGCTGGCTGCAGTATGGGTAATAAACCCCTCCTCCATTATGTAAGCGAATTGGACAAAAACTCAAAGCACAGCTCAAACGTTGTTAATGTGTGAATGATGTTGTGTGTATTTTAATGTTGTGTGTGTCTTAGTGTTTTCTATTATTATCTTTTATCACTCATGTTAAGTGTCTTTGAGTACCTTGGAAAGCCCCCAATAAATACTATGTATTATTAGCATTTATTATTATTCATATTTTTCCCCAAAGATGTTTTCTGTCATTTTAGGCAATTTCTATCACACTGATGTATGTTCACATTTTAATTTTTCTGATAAGTTTGGTATCATTTAGTTATTTGATGCTATAAAAAGAGCCTTTTTGGCATTACTTGCGATTTGTCAGATGGCTGGAACTCATCGCTATACAAAATACTAATACACAGACTCTGACTCCAAATGACATCACCAGTACAAGACAGCAGCAGCTTTTTTGAGATATTTTGGCTTCATGTTTGTTCAGTGGGAGGAAGTGGAGACACCATGTTCATCTTTACATAGCTAACGTCATTGCTTCTTGATGGCGCAGTAAATAAATTGCATTGGCGTTGGGGAATCGACTTGTGGCTCTGCTTCTGTCGTGCAAGAGCCTTTCAATGGCCAACCAAAATTTCTGATATGTCAGAAATTCATCCGAATGGCTGACGGCCAGTTGGAAGCAGCTGATTGGGCCATAGTCCTCTCCCATGTACACTGCACAGCAAATGAAGCCTGATGAAGATGAAATTCAGTGTGGCTCTAAGATGAGTCGTGCGGCCCACAAAAAATCTCACATCGCTCTGTGTATGCCCAGCTTTAGACGTAAGAATTGGTATAACTCTGGCACCTGTACCATAAACATGAAGCTTCTCCCAGCAGCTGGTTACCTTAGGTTAACTTAGCGTAGCACCAAGCTTAGCTCTGTCTGAAAGTAACAAAATGAGCGTACCAACACCTGAATGAAAAGAAAGAAAAATGACAGAGGTCGTTATTTGCCAGAATCTTTGTTTTAAACAGGCTGGTTTCCCCATTTCCAGTTCATAATAAGTGTATACACTTCATTATTAGTGTACAAACATGTCAGTGGTATCAATCTTATTACCTACCTGGCGGTAGGAAAGTGAATAAGTGACATTTTGGGAAAGACAAACTTTCGTATCACTAACTCTAGCAAAGCCTTAAATGACCACCACGTGTACACAAAAATACTATTTCTTCACACACCTTGTCACAACCACCTCCTTTATCAAACACACCTTTTCCCACACACACTTTTCTCCAGATTGTCATTACTTGACCTACTACTAACCTACTTTTTTGGGACCCTGTTGTCATCCCCGGAGGAGCCTGGCTCTGACGTGTTAGGCAATCTCTGGTTTGGCAGCTTCCCAGCATAGCTGAGACACACCAGCTACCCTGTTGATACCTAATCTGACTCTTGCGCTCGCACACACACACACACAAATGCAGGCAGGTATGCGCATGAACACATGCACACTCACAACGCTTACGCAAGCCTCAGCCGGCCGTGCCTTGGGTAGTCATAACACACAGACAGTGGAGACATGCCAAGCTCTTATAGGTCAAACAATGACTCATGAGCAGAAGTGGATTAGATAAAAACGAATATATGTATTTGAGTTTAAATCAGTATTTGATGAGTTCCACCGGTTACTGCCGAAGATGAGGGAAAAAGCACATACGCCACAGCGAGTGGCGTATGTGCTCCCCCCTTGCGTGTTCTAGGAAAAGACACTGACCCACTATTGACATTTGTGTGTTTGAGGAGTTAAATGTTACATTACGCAAAGGTCAGGGAAGAGTAAGCGGTTAGAGGCAGAGATGGAGAGAGAAGGAGAGTTTTTTCTCCCTTTTGAGGAAGAAATTGAAGGTGGTGAGGAAAATGAGTAAGTGTATTGTCTTTTCTCACAGTGATGAAGAACAGCGAGCAAGAAAAAGTTTGAGGTATGCAGTGGAGCTGTTTAATGTACTGGTGTTTGCATAGGTATGTATAAAAGACAAGCAGTTAATGAAACAAGCCATGTGAATATGAAAAAATGTGATCTTTATTCAACATCTCCACACATATTTCAAATATACATATTTACATCTTTTGTACAATGAATATATCTCGTGTGTAACCTGTCTGGACCAGTAATAGCCTCTAGGTTGTGTCACAAATACATAATTCACAGTGCAATATGAAGTTGGTGCACCCGTGTCAGTTTACTCTATATGTCACATGAATGTGTGACTCACTCTACATGTATGAACCAGGAACAAAAAATCATAAATTACTCTTCTATGAGGAACAATTCAGATTGTCACAAGTCTGTTCCCATCTGGTATCTTGAGCAGATGAGAGAAAATAATTAAAAAAAACGCAACAGACGTTTTATTAGCCTGCCGCGTGACCCAAAAATTTAATGCACAGCACTTCTCAGATATGCCAGATTTAGTACCGTCGTCAGAATAATTTGTGCCAGAATGAACAAGCTGGCTGCAGATCTACAGTAGCCTGTTAGGATAAACGTCACTGAAGCGCAGCATGTGCTGTCACAATCTGAGATGAAACATCTTTTAGAACGTGGTACATCATGTCGCTAACTATGATGAGTAGTCTCCATGGATCCACAGCTTTCAACGGCCAAAAAAAAAAAAGCATTAGAGAGGTGAAACAGTCAGAACAGATTCTTCCAGCCAAGGTCAGGACCATTCTCTACAGACACGCTCAAGTGTTGAGTCATCATCAGACAACCAACATCAAATATCGCCTGACTGCGACTGATTCAGAGCCGTTCAGTTTATGAAACACAGTGATACGGGCACAACACTCAGCACAGCTCGGCTTTGTTAAAGCAACACAGCTTGACATAATGTTCCAATTGAAATCAACAAAACAGGTTCAGCTCAGACAGTCTTCATTTTTCTGTAATGTGTTGGTTCCTTAACTCAATATATGACACATTTAAAAAAAAAAAACCAAAAAACAAAACATTGTTGGATTGAGAGATAACTTGTATTGCGTCAGTAGGAAGGACCATTTAAATTCTGTTTTTTTAAAAAAAAAAACTTTTTTTCTACTGGAATCCCACTGTAGCATGCCCTCAGGCATAAGATTTATCTGACCGTCTCTGTTGCTGCAAAGGCATGTGACTGATTCTTTAAAACCAGAGTTCCTTACAGCATTTTATTTTAAACCACTAGTGTTAGGTTTAGCTGTGGCTAATTGCACGGCATCTCAAAACAGTTTGATCACAGTCAAATTTGCAAGGTCAGACTTTGTTAATAGACACTTCCTATTCTGATACAACCTTGATTTGATATATCAGGGGTGCATGTTTCTGAAAATGGCAAAAGCTTTTGTTTTAACTATTAAAATTGAGAAAATTACTGAGATGTACCTTTTTCCGTCAGCCATTTACAAAGTCTCGTTAGCCCAGTGCCACTGCTCATTGTCGGGTGTGTGCGTGACAAACTCTCCACTTTTCTGCGAGTCTTGCACCAGTAACACCCTGCCTTTCTCAACCTTCTGTGCATGGTGTGAGATTTGTAAATGCTCTCCATTCGCTGAGACGTTGCCAGATTGGCAGCGAGACACCTCCTTAGCGTCCCCGCTGAGTGTGACACATCAGTCCTCGGCTAAGCATCTTTCTCACTCTGTGACACCGCCTGCTGCGAGACGTCAAGCTTGTGCTAGGCCTTCCTCGAAGCCGGTCGGTGAGTCAGCCGCCGGAGCCTCCAGCCCGGTCAGAGTGAGAGGAACAACATCACGTCTCCTCGCCTCCTGTTCAGGATGTGTCTCGTGCTTTGTGAAGCCTTGCAAGTCCAGGCTGAGAGCAAGTATCAGTGACTACTGCCGTGGGTTAATTTTGTGATACTCTCATAGTAGCCTGCAGAGATTATTTTGTGAGCATAATCTGGCAAAATCTGAGTCCTTATTTCTTTTAGCACCAAATAATTTCAAAAACATACATATAGAAACACAATGAATGATCATTGTGAGCAATGCCCTTAGCAAGTAACAAATATACGACAACAAAATACAGTACAGTACGTTTTTTGTAGAAAGCTTGAGGGTGTATGTACACTCCACAGTACACAAATGGGTTTCTAAAAAGTGCCAATGTAAAAAACAACAATGGATCCCTCGTAGCGACTTCTGTTTTGGTCCCTCAGCCAGACTCAGCTGAATCGAGTCCGTCAGCAGAACAGATCATCGTCCTCTTCCACGTCAAAGGACGGCACCATCTGTTCTGCCGAGCTCACTTCCTGTTCACCCAGTGCCACTTCCTGCGACGATGGCGGCTGGTGGAACCACGGGTGAGCGAGCAGCTCATTCGCTGTGAGTCTCTCCCAGGGTTCTTTCCTCAGCAGGCTCTGGAGCAGACACTTGGCCCTGGGTGACAAGCCCTCTGGCAAGCAGCACTGGCCTCGGCGGATTTTGGAAAACAGCGTGGCCGGGTCTGGGTCGTGGAAGGGGTAGCGACCAACTAGCATGGTGTACAGCATGACCCCCAGGCTCCACATGTCGGCCATCTTGCCGGAGTAAGGCGCGGAGCCACTTAGGATCTCAGGGCTGACGTAGGCAGGGCAGCCGTGGGTGTCTGACATTGAGTCGTCGTTTGGGTCTTCTAGGACTCGACAGTCCTCGAGGCTTTCTAGTCTCACCTGCGTCCTGTGGAGAAAAGATCAAAATAAGGTCAGGACATTTCAACTGAGCTTTTACAAAAAATGAAAAATGTTTTGTTTAGTACAGGCTTGGACATAATCTATTTTTCATACCTTCCTGACATTTAAACGGAATATGACGATATATGTGTGAAAACAACAACAAAGAAAGTAAAAGCTGAGCTGCTGGTGATAGAAATCATAGTTAATATGTCGGTTATCGACACATCAGTGGGCTGAATAGAGATATGTTGAACAAAATCTTGTCGCAAAAACTACTTCAGTAGCTGGAAAAAGTCATCTCAAGATAGTAATTTGTGACTTTTTTACTACTCCTTCAACGTTATCCCCACCACTCGCGGTTGCCATGTTTCTCAGCTCAGCTGAGTAGAGACTGGCCTCTGGTGGCATGTGCTGTGCACTACAGTACATTGCCTCAGTACAGCATCTCTCTATCAGTTTAATAGAAAATTATACATTCGGGATTTCTAAATACCCCAGTATACCATAATACTTTGATATCGCCCAAGCCTAGTTAAGTACATTCTGTTAACTGCATGTTTACTCCCAGCAGCTATTTCTCAAATCATTTGAGAATCCCCTTCCTGCTAAAACAGCGGGTACTGGTGAGAGCTTTAGTTGCGCTGTAACATGGCAATGACATCATCTGTTATCTTATTGTGGTTAAACCTGAGAACTTCATTTTCCAAATCTGCATTTCACAAGCAGAATATTTTTGCAGAATGTCATGTTGTTGTTGGAAATAATGTCCTCAGAGTTCCCATGGACCCTAATATTTAAAGCACAAGTTGTCCCTTGATCTGGCACACCAATGAGTGTGTGCTTTGTGTGTATTTGTGTGTGTTAGTGTATTTCTAACAGTGGCTTTGTTTAATACTGTCAAACATTTCAAGGATCTGTTAAATGTAAGTCACTGATTGCGTGATGGAAAAACAAGTATCCTTAAGCTACACTGCAGACAGAGAGATGGACACACACACACACACACACACACACACACACACACACACACACACAACACACACACACACACAAACTAGTAAACTCACTATGACCTAAGTGCACAACAGCGAGAGTCCCGTTTGAGAAGCAGAGCTGCCTAAGAAAATTTCCAATGACTTCCTGGCACACACGCTCACATAAACACACATATAAATATACAAGTGCGGCACCTCCTCCTCCCCGACTCACTCTCACAATGCTATATTTAGCCATGTTAATGACGGGACATACATTTAGTCCATTACCAACTGAGATCGTGAGAGTTGTATTTGTAGAATCATGAGACATTTATCGCTGAAATGTTCTCACAAAATGATTGATGGGAATGGGAAATGAGTGATTCATTTTCTGCAGCGACAGACGTGGCTGTGTTTTTGATTCAAATTTTAATTTGCGCCTCTTGAGATTTGCTCCAGAGACTAACACGGTGATTGAGGTTTTATCGAGTCAAACACACACAAGAAGTGTGCAGCTTTATCTCACATTCAAAGGGTCGACTGTGCGAGACACTCCGGTTGTCAGATGCAGCGGCCTGAGAGAGAAATAGACAGCCAGGGAGGGGATAAAAAAAAAGAGTGACAGCCAGAAGGACCAAGATAGAAGGCAACTGATATTTAAGATAGCGGAGGAGATAAGTCAGATGAGGAGAACGAGAGATGGAGACAGAAAAGGAAACAGAACAGAGAGAGTTAGAGGGGTGGAGAGAGTGACTCATTCTTCTGTTGAGAGTACATATCTTCTCTCCTCCTCCCTCTCTCTCTCTCTCGCTTTCAAGCCACGGCTATCTGCACCTGGGTCCCACACTCGCGGCGCCAGCCATCCCATAATTACCCTCAAATGGCTGTTGCCACATCAGTGACG
Organism: Plectropomus leopardus; assembly: GCF_008729295.1. Lineage (NCBI taxonomy): Eukaryota > Metazoa > Chordata > Actinopteri > Perciformes > Serranidae > Plectropomus > Plectropomus leopardus. The sequence continues at coordinate 19,691,612 of NC_056480.1, read as the reverse complement.
CACGGGAAGGCTGGCCCAGCAGTGAAGCTCTGCATGCTTCACAGTGCTAGTCACCTTCCCTAAACTGGCTTTTCCAACTGCACTCTGTGTGTGTGTGTGTGTGTGTGTGTGTGTGTGTGTGTGTGTGTGTGTGTGTGTGTGTGTGTGTGTGTGTGAAAACATTTGTCAAGTTGTTGTGACTTTCTCCGACGCTGGCTGGAGTGCTGCATTGTTGGCCGGGAATTGCATCACAGCGGGTTTGAAAGATGCCTGATTGTGAATTTTGGAAGACCGTATGACGCGATAAATGAGGTCACAACATTTTCAAGGAGACTTTATGTTTGATGTGTGTCGATAGAGGCGGCAGTCTCAGGGTGCACAAAAGCCAAATTCCACGCTATCAGCAAAATCTGCAGCTTTGTTTTTACAGTAACTTGTGGTGGCACTGCAATATGTTGCCAGCCAAAGTGTAAAGAGAAGTTAAAAAAGAAGATGTCATCCCACAACTCCAGGGTTAAGTGGGTCTACCAGCATCAGTGTTGCAATGCTGTCACCCAGCTAACAAAATACGGAATCACAAGCTTAAAAAAAAGGGCAAAGCGTTCTCTGAATGTGTAATCAGCTCTCATACAAACATGCATGTGTGGACACACACAGACACAGACACAAAGAAAGAAAATGAGCTATGCAGCCAACCCCCCCCCCTTCTCCTCTTCCCCTCTGCTCATATACACTGTGACTCATCGCTCTGCAGCCGTATAGCTATCAGAGGGACACAACTAACTTCAACTTCTCTTACTGGCTGTCTGCTCTCATTCATCCAGCATGACCCCACAAACCTAGAGGTCATAGCTGGAGAATGTTACTGTTGAAAAGTCTCCATGAGAAAGGGCCTTTGGAAAGCCAGAGACAGAAGAGGGGGAGGGGGGTTGGGGGGGGGGGGGGGGGGGGGGGGGGTGCAACACAGCGGGCGCTTACAGGAAAGAGAAAAGAGAGTGACGCAAGGGCAAAAAGGCGACAAATAGTTTTGTAAGCAGGGGTTTTATGTTTCTTCCTGAGTAGTGTAGAGATGCAGACATTAAGGCGTGTGTGTGTGGGGGAGCACAGCAAAGCAAGGTAAAGCGCTCCTTCATGCATGGATGAAAGTGAATGAATCCTTGTTGGAAGCATCACTTCTTCTGCAGCATTGCTCTGATGTAATTTATTAATAAATAATGAGGAATAAATATATAGACTGCAGAAGGGGATGATTGTCTCATTCACCAGCCTCGTCTAGCAGCTCTGCCAAGCTTCCACCCACTACATTCAGACACGCACACAAAACAAACACACACACACACACAAACACACGTGTACAAAGAGACACAACGAGAGTGAGAAAGGGAGACAGACAGAGAGGGCGAAAATCTGGGAAGCGATGCAGTCTGCCTCCACAAGTACAGAACCTCCTACTCGATCTGTGCCCACATCGATATCTGCACACATGGCCTGTGTGTATCAGCTGCTGCCGCGTTTGCTCGGTGCCTTGCCCACTACACTGCATGTTTTCAAGTCTGAAAGCATCCAAAGAAAGTTAACTGATACTATTAGAGCTGGACAAAACTGAGAGTTGGTTTAACTGAACGGGATGCTGGGCAGTAGAGGTGGAGGGTGGGATCGATACAGCAAAGTATTGCGATATTTTTGACAATATCATATTGATACAGTGATGTCAAGTATAGATTTTTTTCAATCATGTAAATTAAGAATATTGTAAATACAAATTAATTTTTTGGTATTCTAGAATGATGAAATCAGTTGCTTTTTCAGTCCACTAGATGCATTTTACTGCAATAAAAATGATTGAAATGAGATGAACAGACTGAAAATTTTATCTTATGAGATAAAACAGGTGTTGGCAGTTTAGGGACATAATTTGCAGTTGAAAAAAGGTAATAAATGTCAATATATGCTATTGCAATACCCATACTCATATTGCATATCTCTATGTTTAAAAAAACAATAATATCATATTGTGACTTAAGTATCATGATCATATTGTGTAATTGGCCTAGCTGAATAAGATTTTTGATTCTTGTTTCTAGGGATGCACAATATTGGATTTTTGGCCAATATTGAGCATTTGGCCAATTCCAATATGTTTTATGTTAAGGCCAATATTGGCTGATACTGATGATATGCTTTTATCATGCATCCCTACTTGTTTACTTAAAAGTACCGCAAGGGATGTTCTCACCTTTTCTCATCAGCGAAGACAAACTTTCGCAGTTTGAGGTCACCAAGCACGATGCCAGCCTGGTGGCAGTGTGCCACAGCCTGAGCCACCTGACGAAAGAGCCTGCAGGCGTGCTCCTCATCCAGCCTCCGACAGCTCTTTACCAGGGTGTGCATGTCCCCAAAGTCCTTGTCCAGGAACACGTAGGCCTTGCGTTCGCCAAGGATGATGTCCCTGATGCCAGCCACATTCTTGTGGGCCGGTAGGATCCCGTAGGCTCTGATCTTTTCCTGGTACACCCCCATATCAAAGCCCTGAGAGAGAGGAGAGAGAAGAAGAAGAGGATGGAAATTAGGCAGATAGCAAAGTGAGGGAGGGTGTGTGTGTGTGTGTGTGTGTGTGTGTGTGTGTGTCTGTGTGTGTGTGTGTGTGTGTGTGTGTGTGTGTGTGTGTGCGTGTGCGTGTGTGAGGGGGAGGAGGCAATGGGTCAGTATGTTCTTAATGATCATCTGAGGAAACAAGCATGCAAAATGTTGGCAGCGAGTTAAAAAAAAGGAGAAGGATATGCTTTGATTCCAGCTCAATATGCCGCTTTTGCAAGAGCATGACAAATGAATCAGCAAGGCATGAAGCGATTAACTTTATTAATCAACAAAGCCGAAAACGCCCGCAGGTCTATCATGCAAAATAAACACATGGATCTAGAGCAGCGGGGGGGCCCTGTCCTTATCAAAAGCAGATCCTTATCATGAGTATTTTGCCTCACATGTTTGCATTTTGTGTGTCACGGCGTGGCGTATTGCGGTGACGTGTATGCAAATGAGGCCAGTTGACAGTCAGTGTGAAGCCACAGTGCCAAGGAGAGGTGGATTTCAATAGTTGGGTTTCTAAACAGCACAGGCTGCGAGGTTGTGCGTTTGTGAACAGATTTTAAATAATCATGAGTCTGGATTTAATGAAGCAACGGTGTTGTTACGCAAAGTGTGACACATTTCGCGTGAGAATGACAAAAAGTCTGCTAAATACTGATGACATGTCAGACGGTCTATTGAGCAACGTCTTGAAACACCATTCATTCAAAGAAAATTGCACAATGACGGAGGATTGCGCATACCTTGCACAGCAGCTCATCGCCTGTGTCGGTGTTCAACGCGCTGTGCACGCTCTCCCGGTCCGCCAGAGGTAGAAGCAGAAACGGTCCTATCCGGGATGGCCCCTGGTGGGTGGTCGGGACTGGGTTTGAGACGGGGCTCACCGGGGAGCCGGGAGAGGTGCCGAGGAGTCCCTGCGTGTCCCCAGCCTCGGCGCTCAGCCTGGCGCATTTGGCCGGCGGCTGATCGTCTGAGTCCAGCCGCTTGTGCCCGACTCTCCCGGTACGGATGCAGGGCGCCGGGCTGCTCCATTGCAAGTTCATCCTGATAGACAGATTCACCATGAGAGCAAAAACGAGACTGCTTTAGGATGTGTCCTTTCCTTTTAAAATAAGCTACAAACTGTGCGCTCCATTTCTCCGCGTGGGTATCGTTACAGTGGAGAAATCAAACTTCAGATTCAGCGGTAATCCAATCCTTTGTGGATGCTCGTGGCTCTGAGGTCTGTGTACTTTTGGTGAGAAAATCCCGATCCCTAAGAGTCAAGACTGAGAGAGAGAGAGAGAGAGAAAGGGAGACAGACAGAGGGAAAGAGAGACCGCCTCACACTCACAGAGAGGCAGAGAGTGAGTGAGCTCCGGTGATGTTGAGCTCAGAGCTCAAACACTCCGCCCGACCAGTCCAGCCTCCTGGTGACACAACCATTGAGCAATCCTGTAACAGCACCGACTCTCGCGCAGCTCGGCTCTGATGAAACCGCCTGCTGTGTATTACCTTTCACAGACTACTGCATGAGCATATGGGGAAAATATTAATGGTATTTTTTCTCTGTGTTTATTTTTATGGTGTCATGATTCTCAGAATTCCTGCTCTGAGATTTTGCTGATACTGGAAAAAAAAAAAAAACAGATCATGTGAGAGAGGAATGAAGAAATCATCTGCTACTTATCATGGCTGCTGCCTCATCAAGCATGCACATGTTTTAGACAATAATTAACAATGTTTAAAACTCACTCTCTGACTCAGTTGTTCCTTAGTGTTCAGCTCTTATTGCCATTTATTACCAATTGTAACCAGGGGCATCATATTTGGGGGGGTTATCCAGGGCCCCAATGGCCCTCAGAAAGCGTGGAATTGGAACGTTAGATTTTTAGACTTTTTTATTTTTAAATTTCCAAGTAATTAGTGCCATACATGAGCTGAATAAATCAGTTGATAGAATGAACTTTGTTAAGAAATAAGAGTGGAAGCTCTCTAAGTCCCTTATCACCCCTTACAGAAGTACAGTACAGTACAGAAGTGGTTTAGTCCACCTCTGTGCCAAGATTCTCTTCTAAATGTAGCTAGAGCTGAGTGAGTAACCTCTTTTACACTGCTTCCTCGAGGCTAGAATTTCAAGCTGATTTATGCCGCTTCACTGTTCTGTATAAAAGGTACAATTGCCGTTTGGCGAGGCAGATTTCCTCGCCTTTTAATCAGCATTGGAGGCAGTAACAGTGCCAAAACAGTGTCTGCGTAAACGGGACTTCTGGCAGGACGTCATCAGGGTGAAATGGGTGTGATGTCTTGACGATGTGTTATGCGTGTGAGCCATCGCTGGAGATTTCAAAAGCAGCTACTAGAGCTAGCGGCTTACTCAAAGATGAAGAAAAGCGGCTGCAAATGTCCACGGATTAGGAAAACAATGCAGGGGACACTTTCCCCTCAGTTTTTTAAACACGTGCATTTGTCCCCTCTCCAATAACAACATGAAACTACCAGAGGGCTTTTATTTTGTAAAATTAAAGACATTCACACAAAAAATCTGCATAAAAGGCACAAATTGGTACATGAAAATTCACCAGAATGCAGGAATTAAGTGCTCAAAATTTTCATGCAGAGGACCCCCAAACCCCCTTTTTCATGTGTCCTCCCCAGTGTTGAAACAAAACCCTGCACCAGTCTCTCCACAGACCTCCTGTTCCTGCACCTGAGCTGTTTGCTCTCCAAATGTTAGTCCTCCAGTGCGAACCAGTCTGTACAAAGCTCCAGTGTATGAGCCTTAACTCTAGCGTTAACATCACCATGATATTTTCCCATGCTGGGCTTGTTTGTTATGTGGATATGACTCACCCCCATAAAGGCTTAGTGGAGCTGGGCTATAAGCATTCACATAAAATATGCCAGCACGGCTCCGTAAACAACATCATAGCAGCTGGGGCTCCCAGAGACACCGATCCCAAGTTCGAACTATTTGTATACACAAACAAGCGAGCCAATACTGTGCAATCAGTGTTAAAATTATGCAACATTCTTGAAAAAAAAGTATAATCAGGGACGTGTTACTCAAGAATGTAAGAACCAAAAATTGAAGGGTGAAGTACAGTAAAAAAAAGTCCAAAACATTCCTGCGTTGATGAGTGTCGAGGTAATTATAAATATGCATGTTTGTTGGGGTGTGTACACACGCGTGACCATGTGCGTGTTGCGCAAGAGTTCTCTTTTTCCACTGCTTTATGTCGCACAAGCAAAGTGGCTACAGTCGAAGCTCACTGAGCGTTCGCTAAAACACAGAGCACCAGCTGGCCTGTGTGTGTGCGAGCACCATCACCCCTCTTTTGCACAACCCCTCCTGCCAAACAGAAGTATGCCGTTCCAAACAATTTCTTTCCACATTTCCAATGCAGTACCTTCCACAAGAGGTCACACACTTAACCAGGTCACAGCAGCTCGGCTCAGCTTGACTCAAAAAGGTCATGTGAACCTGTCTCTGCAGGCCGTCCAAACATGGATGAGCTGCAGATTCCATAGGAATGATGGCTGTTATTTTTAGGCCTTGCATTCTTTCTTTGTGCAGTGGTCGTCCTATGAATAAGGTGACTCACCGACTGATTGATGTGTGCGTGCGTCTCTGTGAGCTAGTGCGTTTGTCATGCCGTCAAGCAGGCACAGGAACAGGTTTCCGCTCTCTCTGTGGTGGCTCACACTCTCTTTAAGAAGTTCAAAAAGCAGGATGAACAGTCACTGTGGGAATGGGCGGCAGAGCTGTGGAAGGCCCAAACGGTTATTGTTATCTGACAATAGTCCGGGGCTGATGTGTCAGTGCATCAAAGGGATGATGCATGTTTGTTGCTTGTGACACAGTGTTTAGGTGGAAAAGTTGACGTATTTGTGTTGGCTGTTTGCATTAGTGTGCTATATGAAGATCTTTTCCAGAGTAATCGAGTTTATGTTGGAATCGCTACCCCATGTCACACCATGCATGTGTAGGCTGCAATTACTCTTATGCAAGATAGTTAATGTTGCTGGACTGTAGCATTATATAGCTGGTCAGCTGGTGTGTACCAGTGGGAGTGTGTAATGTGTGTATGTGTGCATATAGCGCATGTGGAGGAGTGTGGCTATGTCCCCATGCCAGTGAGCTGGAAGAGAAAACAGTATTCAGGGCATGCTCTCCCTTGTTATAATTAGCAGAGTCACTCACCACCAGCAGCGGTAAAGAGAGGCTGAGAATTGATCTGCTCTGAGAATAGTTCAATCTGATCTGGCTGACAGCCAGCCATCGCTGCAAATTATTTTTCATTTGAGCTGCTCTGAGCAGAGCTGCAGACTTGAGACTAGAACTTGAGTCAGACTTGCAGTAAATCACGAAAATTAGGACTCGTAACGTGACTGCTTGCCTCAAGACTTGAAAGTAAAATCATCTAGAATAGGAAAAACCCCACTGAAAGGTTTGCTCACAATCTGTCTTTCTGGTATTGATATTGGATAATGGTGATATATAAGATGTCTTAATATGAGATGAACCAAACAAATTTAAAACAAAAAGCACATATTTTACCCCAAAAATATGCTGCCAGCTCTTCCAGTTGCCATTAGGAAAAAGAAGCATTGAACAGTTGTGTTTGTTACTGTTTTTTTGCTCACTTCTTTTAAAATCAGCTGAATTTTATTAGTGTTAAAGGAGCAGTTTACCCCCAAATCAAAAATACATATTTTTCTCCTTACCTGTAGTGCTATATATCAGTTTATATATTTTAGGCATGAGTTGTCGAGTGTTGGAGATATCTTCCGAAGAAATGTCTGCCCTCTCTTGAATATGATGAAACTAGATGGCACTCAGCTCGTGGTCTTCAAAATGCCAAAAAAAAAAAATTGATAAACTCAACAGCAGTATCTCTTTACAAAATCATGACCCGGTTACTCAACATAATCCACAGACCTTGTTGTGAGCAATTTCATGTAGGAACTGCTTTCTTTTCACCAAACTACACCCGCCAACCGCATCACCGTGCAGAAGGAAGTGTGCATTCACTGCGGGCTCACTGAGCACCTCTGTTCAAGCTAACATTACAGCTCAGCTGAAGAGGACGCTATTAATGGTAACATCTTGCACAATCACAAGCTTTTCATCAATGATTAGATAAACACTCTTTTCTGCAATTCAGCTGGCACCAGCTTCTCTGCAAACGATCAATTCTATAACTAGTGTGCAGCACTATAGCAAACTAATTGTAATCACATTATATTTGACAGCAACCCAGTAATGCAACGCAATACTATTCCAAATTCAGGCATCACATTACACTTAGTAATCAAGCAATTACGTCATTACTTGTGTTACATAAGTTCTTCAATTTTCTGCATAATGGGTGGAAATAGGAAAAAAAAATGAAACGTACTGACCACAATGACGCTGCCAAGTGCGCCTGTGGAGAGGCTCTGCAGCCTGGGTAGTGTGCTGAAGAACTATTTGAGGATCTCTTAATGATTTATAACTACTGCTGTAGTAATAAACACATTAAAGGCTGGACTATTGTGCTATAAATCCATGGTTTGTGAGATGAGCGACCGGAGTGGGTTTGGTTGAGTGTGTTTGGCCTGTTAAATGCCATTTTATGTTCTTTTTAGGATGTCATCACTTAGCGATGATAGGAAGGCAAGTCTCTTATTGCATTTAGGCCTGCTGATATGTTGATTTGAGGCATTTAATATTAAAGTATAGCTGAAGAGAATCTCCGCACACCTGAATGTATGACAGGTGAGTGAGAGGAGTGTTGAGTTTATAAACAAAGAGAGAAATCCCGCACACTGTCGTGCTTACTGCTGACATATTTATTGAATGAATAAAATGACTTTCGGTCTAACAGTCCTTCATCATGTATAACGTCATTTTATTCCTAATAATGAGAGGTGTAACAAATCACTTTCTACAGAGAGTAATTCAGTAAAGTAATGCGTTACTCTTTTTAAAGGTAACAAGTAATGTGTAATGGTTTACTTTTTTGAGAAAAGACTCAAACTTTGGGCAGATATAGTAGGCTAATTATTGTAATTAGGACTGAACATTGACCGCATATATGAACATTTGAAAATAGTCACTTGGGGAAAGAAGGAAGTAGGGATGTTGTATGCAATAGTAGTGTTTTTACAAGTCCATCATCTTCCTCTCTGGTTATTATACTGCCAGTTTTTCTTTCATGAATTTTGTAAAGTAGAACTTGTTTTCTGCAAATGTCTGGTTGTCTGCCATTACCATTATGTCTTTGGACAGCTGACGATTTGCTATGAATGTAGAATTAGAGTGTGGGAGATAGAAGTGGGCCGCTGGATATTCAACTATATACTCGCAATAAAAAATTATTTTCTATCCTGGTATAAATTCTGCCAGTAGAACAACAGCGACTGTGATACTCCACTCGTCTACTGTATATTTATACATATAATCTCCCAGACACTGTGAACTGTATGAACTCAAGTGCTGATGTCTTATCCAAAATTAGTCATCAGCCTGCTATAACCATCTCTATTGAATATGCTCTGTATTTTCACAACCTTGGCTGACCTCAAGGGCCATCAATCAAACCAGGAGCTGAGATGGGGGATTGTTTCATGTGGATGGACTCCAGACTGTAGTCTGGCCAAAAATGTCCGCCTTCCTTTGCTAGTTATCCCGATCTGTCCATCACAATTTCTTTGATGTGTTAGGCTGAGTCAGGGTGGGTTAGATTGTTGGCAACACAAATGATTTTTGCTATTCCAAACCAGTTTAATACATACTTCTCAATATTTACAACATGCTGTGCTCAGATGTTTAAGCACATGACCACTAATTGTTTTTACATGGAAACACACACCTACACATTCTTCCCCATTGATTGAAAACATTCGTTCTCACACAGGGGAGTTGTCATGTTTGCACATACTCAGCACAAAAACTTCCCCAAAGGTTTTCTGAGAAGTTGTAAAGCTTTAGCTGAAAGTAAAATTCTTCATTTTGTTATGAATAATAAAGGAATTGTTGTGACGCACTGATAACAATGAATTCACTGTGTGTGGAGAGCATCCTGGTTGGTTAAACTTTGTGATTCATACTGACAACAAGTGGAAATTTCCCAAATGGAACACTAGATACTCTGTCATCATGTATGTAGTTTGAACATGCAGAAAGTTTACAGTTGATCCTCCAGGACCCTGAAACTCCAAGTCAATGGCCGGCCATTGATCAGTGTTGATCAGTGAGCGTCTGTTCTCGTAGTTTGTGTGGTGTGGCCCACACTGTTGGCATTAGTCGGCCGTTGTCGGCTGTTTTTTGGCCAAATTAGTATATTGAGTCGGTGTCAGAACTGTCTGAATCTGTTTGTGAATGAAAACACTCTGATTTGCAGTTCAGCTAAGTGCACAAGAAGAGAAACAGAAGTGAGCAAAGCAAACAAACAGCTAAGGTCAAGAGGAAGTGAGCTCAAAAACAAACTTGTTATATTTGGTGAGAATATTTTATTAGCCATTGAGCTCTTTGGCAGAAACTGTAATTGTTTGTGTTATTGTTTGCTAACCAATGCGTTCAAAATGTGTTGTTAATGTGCTAACTGGCTCACTCTCATCTTGAGTCCATCCTGTTGGTTTTTGGGTTTCCGTCTTTAAAATGACAAATTCAGACTACTGCCCCCTGCTGCTATGGAGAGTTATGTTCTCTCATGCAGGCGCAAAATGAGTGCGCTAGTTGGCCTTTGGCTGTAGTCTATGTGGGGTGTGTTCATGTGCAACGTTTTGGCTGAGACACAGGATACGTCAGACGAAGCAAAAATTGTCACCACCAGTTTTTCTTATGTTGGTTTTGTATGTTTTTTTTAATTCCTAATGTATATAGATTTTTTAGAATCAATTCTTAGTAAAATTAAAACTTTAATGTGACTGAAGTTATCAGTTCTACCAAACAACTCCTAACTTGGGGCAATAATCATGGTTTATGGGTGACTAAGGGTAAAAGCAACATTACAATCATTTTCCAGACCTTTATTGTCCAAAGGGAATTAGCATTGCAGGGCAGTTCAAATATCCAACTGGCGGCTTGTTGAGAGAGATGGCGTAAGGGCTTCGGTTTTTCTGTTACATGGGGTGTTGAGGTGTAGAGGGCAGATCAGTTCACGTAGTATTGATACTATGGCTTCTCAGTCGTGTTTTGAGCATTAATACAAGCATCATTCAGATATTTACTCAAAACAAACAAAACTAACAAGAAAACAAACAAACAAAAATTGATCCGTCTTACAATAGATAACATTTTGGGCTCAGTACAGGCAACTGTATCAGCATCAATATTGGTGATTCCAGCCTTGGTAGTAATTGCTATTGAATTGCAGTATTGCCCACTTCTGATACTAAGTGTCTCAGTGCAGTATTTGTCCACTTCAAGCCTCCAGAGCAGCTTTGCTGCCCCTCGGCAAAGATTCAAGGACATTCCCTCAATTAGTGCTTTGATTATAGTGGGAAAGAGTGCTGTCCAACACATTAGTCTACAATGTAATCCATGGTGTTTATACTCATTAAATCATACAGTGTATTGTATGGAAGCATCTGCATTCATTATCTTTATCCACAAATTTTCTATGTCCTGCTACATAATATATATAATAAGGACACAGGCATTTATGTTTCTCAACTTCTATTAAAGCCCCAAACAGATGCTTTAATTGGCCAGTTTGACCAGCTAATTGATTTTGTTAAATAATTGAAATGATTCTGTACTATAACTCTTTACTGCTGTAATAACAACCATCACAGATAACAAACAAATTTCCATTGTGGCCCTCTAACATATAGACAATTTCAGCGGAAAGGAAAGCCCCCATTCAGCAGCCTTCATCAGCAGAATTTCACTTGAAAAGAGCAGCTCACTTCCCTTCATGTCCCAAGAACATCATTTCATAACTCCGTTTTTATCCGTCACTCATCAACACATGATTTCACTGAAATAGTTCGCCTTACATTCAGAGCTCCACTCCGGGATGACTCAAGGGGTTTCCTGTTGCTAATGGGAAGTACATGGTAATTGTGTATGCAAGCTTGTGTGTGTGTGTGTGTGTGCGCACGTGCATGCGTGCGTGCGTGTGTGTGTGCGCGCGCGCGTGTGTGTGTGTGTGTGTGTGTGTGTGTGCGCTGTGCTGTGCTGTGCCCACAACAACACACACGTCACCACCATACTGTCACCAGCACATCACTGAGGTTACACAAGCTGTCTGTACTCAGCCGGGTCGAGTCCATGATGTCACGCCAAAAACACCAATTGAGAACAGGAAACAAGAACTGATTGCCAGTTATTGCTCTACTGAGAAAAAAAGAGGGAGATTGGATTTTTTTTGGTGACCATTTACCATTTTAGACATTGGAAAAGTAGGGAGAGGAGAGTGATTTTAAGATTAAGTTGTTTGGGTGAATCTGAAAAAGGTTTTCAATTAACACCCCCCACACACACACACAAAAACAAAGAAAACAAAAAATGGACATTACTTACATTGGGGTGTTGGCGTTGCAAACTTATCATGCATAGTGTACAATCGTATAGCATGCACCCCAGTGAAATTTCCGGAAGAAATAAAATATTACATACCACCCAGGTCTATTTATTTGTACGGTTTTGCTCACAGCCAATAACCGCAAATATTCTTCAAATTAATACGATGTGTGATCGACCCACTACAGTCTGTGGTGTGGTGAAGTTGAGTGCTGTGTATTTGACAGAGTTGGCAGTTTAGCATGCCAAAATGACATCACAGCATTTCAAAGTATACGTGCCTGTGGCACCTGGTGGCAATTTATGTAACTGAATGCTTCCATTCCCATGATATGTACTGAATGACGTAGAAAAAAAAGGTGTAAAATCAAGTATTGTATTGGTGTCAGTAGTATCACTTTAAGGGTGCTGGTGCTAGTAAGGTAATATTATAAATGATACCTAGCAGACTGACTGTTATTCACTTGGGCTAAAAATGCATAAACAGTATTCCCTGCTTGTTTTTTCAGTCGTGTGTTCTCTTCTTAATGTTTTCTCTCACACAATTTCCCCTGGTTGTCAGGTGCTTTGATTTATTTTACTGGCACCGTTTAAAATATTCTTTTACCAACAGCGCCTCAGAGGATGGCACATGAAAGTGTCATCCAACATTAATCTCCTCTGTGCTGTTTGATGAAAGATAAGCTACAGCAGCTGTTCAAAAGGGGTGTCCGCTTTTAACATACCTATACTAAATTATATTCTGAAGTGAGCAGATTCTCAGTCTCTCCTCATTTCAATAAGCGAGGACACAAAGTACATCCTCCAGCCAAAACATAAAAGGCTGGATCATCACTAATGACACTTCGAGTGAGAGACTGAGACAGATCTACAGAGAAAAAAAACCTCTTATTTGTTACCAATCCCTTCTACAAGTCCCATAACCCCCAACCTCTTTCTGGAGTGAGTCAACCGGTAGTAAATTTATCAAAGTGTGCGAACACGACAGGGAGAGAAGAGCTTAGCGTTTGGAAAAAGCAATTAATTGCAGGATAATACCCCATGTAACAGGATTTCAATGACTGTTAGCGCTGCTCCGCTCCAAAAGGAGATTTATTCTCATAATCCCGTGATGAAAGGGATGACCAATTATTTCCCATGCATTGGAACACACTGCCTGAACCAGGGCTAGGCCAGCGGGAGAAAGAGGAAGCGAGGAGCAGGAGGAAAAGAAAGTGTTTGTGTATACACATACACACTTACTGTTCAGCCAGCAACAACAACCTGTCACTCCTCACAAATTACCTAACGCAGAGCTTTTAATGATATGATTGCACTACAAGTCACGGGAGAGAGATGAAAGCCGAGTGTTGCTCCATTAACTGCAGACTCCGTGGCTGCTGAAAATTAGGCCCCGCGTTTCTTGGCGTTTCATCAGTTTTGAAGGATGTGGAAAATGTGGGTTAACATTCATGAAGTTTGTGTTTGAGTTTCAACAGCAGAATGTCATCATAAAGGAGTACACATGATGTTATTGAAACAGGCACTAAAATCTTTCAAAGGAATCCATTCATCAACGTTTGTCCCTGCTGAATCGTGTTGCTACAACTTTGTAATTAAGGGGAGATAGTAGAACCAGTATGTGGCAAATTATTTCTTAAAAACGTCTTGAACTGTTGAAAAGCTTAAAACTGCTGAACCTGAACTTGTTCAAATATTTCAAGACATGTTTTCCAGTTTTCTGTTGGACTGTTTCTCCACAGTACATCATATTACACTACCGAAATACAATTGATGTTAAAGAACTTTTGTTTGTGGTGGTCATAGTCATGAGTTGAAAAACTTAGCTGTGACAGAAATAGTGTCTAGGTTAAGATTAAGATAGGTTAAAATAATCGGAGGTAAAGAATTTCCAACAAAAAAAAAGGTATCCTGAGGAAAGGAGCCTTTTTGAATGGATGCTGTTACAAATAAAATTCTGTTCACATCCATTTCATTTGTGTGAATAAAGGTGTCATTGTTAGGGATGTACCTGAAACCTAATGTGTTGTTTGTGAAAGCACAAATAATGTGATGGAAACAGATTCTTTAAATAATGCACCTGGGGACTGCTCAATATTTCAACGCCCCACACTTCAATACCCCATTAGTCCGAAAAATATTCCACTGGACCGAAAACCCATTTCTCCAAAAGCCCATTATCCCCCAAACAAATGCTCATCACTCCAAAGTCCCCTTTTGTCTGCAAAATACATACTCCCTGCAGTTAGACAATGCAATCTCTAGAAAAAAATGTTTGCATTATTTTTCTGTAAATCATGGATACGTTACATTTGTACATTATTTTGTCAAACAACCCAAAAACAATGGGTTATTGTTAGGCAAGGTTATGTTTTGGCTTAAAACACCCATGTTTGGTAGCATAAAAGCTGCTGGAAATGCAGGGATGGGTTCATACGGAGACACCTTTGTATGTTACAACAGACTAGAGGTCAACTTTCAGATTTCCGATTTTTTTTTAACTTTTCCAAAACTGGCAATCCAATATTCACTCCCAATTCATGCAGCAATTGGCCAATCTGCAGACATGAGACACAATGAAGGATTTGAAGCTCTCATTTTTATTTATTCACACAGTTACATTTCACTTTCTGTATTTACAAACAAGTGCAATGCTATAAATGCCTCTTAGGAGAGAAGTCCTGAAATGTACATTGATATCCTAAAAGCAATGATCACATCTTCGAGTGTGGCCATTCAGAACTGCTATAAACACGTTTGTCATCAGATGTTGGATGACACCTTGTGAGCATTTATAAATTACTAAGCGAGCCTAGTAGGAACAGTCCAAAAGAATCAGTAGACTCAAATTAACTAGGGGTCAACAGATTATCAGCCTGGCCAATTATTCGGGCTGATATTTGGCATTTTACAGATGATCATATCAGCATTTTTTTGTTTTTTATTGTAATGATTAGCGATAGAAGTACAAAGAAAATGTCATTATGGGAGGAACTTTTTAAACCTCAGGGAGCTGCTTTTTATCAGTTAATTTAATTATTTAAAATTTCACTTTTCACTTTTTGAAAGAAAATTGCTGGGTACTTGCTGTATATGATGTTGAACTTTTCAGTTTTGATTAAACATTTGTGAAAGGCATTTAAATAAAGTTTTGTGTTGGAATTGGTTATATTCCAAATTCTAAATATTTTCAGAAAGATTTTTTAATTTTTATTGTCAGTGCATATTGGTTCCCAATATCTGTTATCAGTCTCATTAACTACTAATAATCAGTACTGGTATCTGCCCTGAAAAACTGATATAGGTTAATAACAGGTACCAACCAGGAAGAGACTCAAAATGACTACAAAGAGACAACAACAACAAAAAAAAAACACACAGAGATGTAAGGGAACTAAAAAGAGATACAAACTAACTACAAGGAGAAACAAAATGACCAAAAACGACAGAAAATGACCTTAAAGACACACAAAAAGACTACAAATATATACAAAACTACCATAAGGAGAGGCAAAACTTCCAAAAACAAAATAAGAGACCTAAAACCAAAAATGGATGCATAACAACTACAAAGATGACGAAAAGAGGCAAAATCACCACAAAGTCAGCGCATTTTGCTCATATATAGGAGAGATGGTGGGGCCTTTTACATATCAGTGCCCAGGGCCCCATTGTTATATAATGCGCCCATGTGTACAATCTAAACATAACTAGACCGTAATTCAGGAGTTACAGATATCTCAAAACTTTGCTCTTTACGTATAATCTATGCAGATAGTTTCAGATATATTTAGCAAAGTAGGGAGATCGCAAAAGTTCCCATCAACGTGTGTTTCCTGTTTTTGTTCGGCAACACTATCAGTCAAACATCAGTTAAGGCTGACAAGGTGCATGAGGATTACAAATTAGAGTCGGGCCGATTGATGATGCCTCCAGTAGACATCGCCCAGCTCTGCTGCAAATGTTCACAAACATTTACTGAAGCATGCCAAATTCCCATCATCATATAGTCCTTTACTGTAAATCTGAGTCTCCTGGTCAAAGGTCCTCATTGAGATTATAGTCATGCACAATTTTGTTGAATGGTGATTCACTGCGCCAAATTTAACCCAGTCATTCAAACCTGCAGGAAACAGGTTTTGTCTTCAATGCTGCACATTTCAGTGAGCGCTGAGTCAGTGTGACAGGATCACTATGGGTGCGTGACAGTCGAGCGAACAGCCCGTCCTGCAGTGTATGTTCAGGGACAGACAGCTGCAGTTACTTCAAGTCCCTCATCAAGTGTTATGCGTGCTGTTGATGTGCTCCCTCCGCAGGGAGAAGAGTGTGTGTTGATGTGGTAGACCTGGTGCTGACTGAAGGTTTGTCCGTGTGTATTTGTGTGTGTATAGGGTGTGGGCGGAGGTAATTAAGGTGTCAGGAAACATGCATTATTAATCGTAACACGACGTAATAATGGAGAGGCAGCGTGATCTGTCATGCCCGGCTGCTTTAACAGCCCTGGGGTGTGTGTGTGTGTGTGTGTGTGTGTGTGTGTGTGTGTGTGTGTGTGTGTGTGTGTGTGTGTGTGTGTGAGAGTGTGCAAGTTGGTTTCTCTCTACATTCATACTATAGAAAAAACAGTCTGTGCTGTATATTTGTATGTTTTTGTGTCAAATATACATCAATCTGTGTTTCACTGAGGATGAAAAAACAAATGAGTGCTTTGAATGGTATGTGTCCCATTTCTGATACTATCTTGTTCTTCTTGAATGAAGTCATTTTTGCCATTCAAACCACAACAAAAACATGCTGTGAGGGACACTTGGCGAGTGCAGTCGTGACAGGAACCTCACAATCACACAAATGAGGACAGAAATCTTCTATTCGTGGCTCAGTGGGCTGAAGAGGAGCTATGCCTGTTTGTGCTACAGTATTGAGGCAGGGCTTAGGTGTTAGGCAAGTTACCAGGCTGTGACTCAATGTTTAGTGTTGATTTTCCCTCACTGTTTGGTGTTATGTCATTTTCCCACAGGGTAAATTCTGAAGGGGTTAGGTTGATCCGGTCCTTTTTTAAATCCAGGTTGAGCAGTGGTATAACAAATGGAACAGGAGACTTTTGAGGGCTTAGGGAAAGTTGTTTTCACAGATGATAGACCAAGCCAAAAGCCACAGGGAAAAGGTGCAGGAATGAGTCTTTGTATTAGTTTCGAACAAGAGCAAAAGTGGAGCAGGAGTTATACAAATCTGCATTAAGTGAAATTACGTTTTCTTTGCATATAATTAAGGGGCCATTTCCACCAAAGCATTTTTTCCTACCAGAAGCTACTTTGAAAGCTTGGGAGATTTGAGAGTGCTTTGGCTTTGACGCAGTGCTCTTTGAGCTGATATACTTTGGTTGCATCTGGTTGCCAATAGGGATGCACAATATTGGATTTTCTATCCAATATGCCAATTTAAAAATAGCTAATTTGGCCGATAACAATATCAACTTTTATACCCACCTAATTTTAGTGATCATCAAGTCTTTTCTGTAGTGGAATTAACATCTTATCGTGATGGCCCACCCTTAGATGGAGACATAAAATACAATGCTTTTTATTGTATGTAATATTCACTCAATATGCAAAGTTAGAAAAATACTAATACTACTATACTATACTTATACTATATATGTATATGTATATGTGTGTCTGTGTGTATATATATGTGTGTGTGTGTGTGTGTGTGACAAGTGCAGTGTTATACTGTAAAATTAAACATATTTCAACTTTCGTCACTCAGAAAAAGGCTCAGCACCAAATAAACATTTAGCATTTTGTCAAGTTGGTGGCATTTGTCAACATATCCTCATACAATGGTATAATAGCCCATAAATTAGTGCCCCACAAATTATGTTATTTGCTCATCACTAATTAACATTATTACCGTAAAATAACAGAGGTTGGGTTTAGCCAAAGCCAAAGTTTGTGTGGTTAGTTTCAGGAAAAGAAACATGATGAAGACATACTTTAAATTGACTCAAAATTTTCTCAAAGTTCAAATTCACGTTCAGTTCACATTCCCCTGGTACAGTCTCGGGGGAAAGTCCTGTGTTTTGCGACCCATCCACCATCCTAACCTGCCTTGTAATTATACCGCTTGGGATCGCTCCCATCTTTACTACCAAAAGCGCACTGGTCGGGGCGCCTGGTGGCTCAGTGGATAGAGCGGGCGCCCCATGTATAGAGGCTGTGTCCTCGCCGCAGTGGCCAAGGGTTCGATTCTGGCCTCGGGCCTTTGCTGCATGTCACCGCCCCCCCCTTTCACACTTGTGCTGTCCTTTCAATTAAAGGCAAAAACACCCAAAAAATATCTTTAAGAATAAAAGCGCACTGGTCATGTGATCCCAGTCTTCCAAAATGTATTATTTACGGATCACTGCCTCATCATTACGTGGGATACATATAAATTAGTTCCATTACTTTTCATAGGAAAGTGTGTAAACGGTGCCTGAAAGCAGTCTGTGTTTTCAGGAAACTGCATGTTGTATTGCAAAAACTGTCAATAATATAGTATATTAATTTTGTGGCATTAGATTGTCACGTCAACTTACCATACTTGTCTACAGTTCATCTGTGAGAAAAAAAACTGAGTCACAGGAAAACTGAATATGGAATTCAGATCTGGCTTTTTGGTCTGGGACAGTCATGAATATATTGAATAGAAAAGCAATAATTGTGGCAGTATAATAAAACTCTAGCAACATGGAAGAACAGTTGAGTATTAGCATAGCAAGACTAGTATGAAAGTCGTGCGCCTCAGTGTTTTTTACTTGTTGTCCCCTGATCCTGAGCAGTAGGCAGGGGTCCTGGCACTTAATAAATTCAAGAGCACAAATCTTGAAGTGTTTTTCCACCCTCAGGCGTGTTCCATTTTCTGTGGTCTGTGCTGTTGTGAGCTTCTTTGACATGTTATTATTCTTTACCGCGCCTGGCTGTGCATCTGAGAGAACAGCTAAAACCTGCGTGGAGGCTTGCCTGGAAAAGATGGGCGAGGTATTCACGGTGTGTGGAGAGGAGGAGGAGGAGAGGACCGCTCTCTTTAGGGATTTTTGCACATCACCAGAAGCTGCTGAGGCTCTGAAGATTACCATTCAATCTAACGATTTCAATAAAACTCCAGTTCAGTTTGAGAGAAGAGCAGCTTTATCTCAAAACCAGAAACATTGAACACCATTAAAGCATTGAATTAACATTATTGTACTGGATTAAAAAGGATTTAAAAAAAATGGTGCTTTTAGTCCAGGATGGCTTACCTGTCGGTAGCAGTGGTGCAAGTTCCAGACTGGTGTTACCACAAAAAGCAAAGAAATAAAAATGGAAAAGGAAAAATGCTCATATTGAAAAAATCCTGAAAAAGTAAAAGGAAACCAAGTAAATACATGCTCACCTTGTGCTAGCTTTTGAATATTTAGTGTACTGAGAAACATTTTGTTTCTCCTAAAGCAGAAACTCTGCTTACTTTGTCTGTGGCCAATTCTTTCAGAATGACAGGAGGACAGGGGCCAGTTAATAAACAAACTTTAATAACATTTATTGGATAAAATGAATAAACATTGAAAATCCAGTTGCAGCAGCCCCACACCGATTTTTTTTTTCTTTCTGAATCAGACAATGGTTGACGGGCTAGATTTGGCCCTTGGGCTGTATGCTTGGGTACACCTTCAGGAGTGGCAAACCAGTCAAAACATTTTGGAAAAGGGGCCTCAATAGCCACTCATATTGGCAAACAGCTATGAACCTGTGTAAACCTCCCATAAAGACACTCTACTGCTGCTGCCCACCCCCCAAAAAGTGGGGCCTCTTCTCGCTAACTTGTATACCGTCAGTTAGGACAGTCAGGCAGCTACTTGTAACTTATGATTGGTGTAACCTTCAGCACAATGAATGGAGTATACAGAAAAACAAGAACAGGGGGAAAAATTACACCAGAGTGTGTTATGGGGGCCTCAATGGGCACCTTCGTCCCAAGTCCGCCTAAAGTCTCGGATTACCACTGGCCATATGTTGAATATCACAGTCCTAAAGTACTAGTTTGACATATTGGGATATTCTTTTGGGATTTGCTTCCATGGTAGCAGACTTGCAAAGAAGTTTTCTAATGCTCCATTGTTTTGATTTGTTTATTTCACTTGTACACTAGTGGATAAAATTGGAAGGAGATGGCAAGTGTCTGACACAAATGAAGATAGCATCTCAAGCGCAGCCACTGACCCTAATTAATGCAATATATATCTGATGGGGAAAAGGAACAGGTGTTAAAAATTGTTAACTGAAAACTATAGAGAATCGCTTGCTTTGCATCCAGTGAAGCAGCCCGACCTGCGGTGATCCAAGTGTTAATAAGTTGCAGAGACAAAGTGTGCAATAGTCCACCACCCGGCTTCTCTTTCCTCTTTCTTTCACTCCCTTTCTCACTCACACATAAATGCAGCAGCATCAAGTCCTACTAAGTAGGGTCAGGTGGTCTTGAAGTGTACTGTAGAAGGCAATTATTTGTTTTATTTATTTTTTATTTTTATTTCATTGTATTTTAATTATTATAGGCAATTATCATTGAAGCTCCAAAGACAAACATTTTTGTAGTAATGAAAAGCTCTAACTGTATATATGATAAATATGAAGCTACTGCAACATCTGTTTTAATCTAAGCTTAGCATAAACACTGCAAACAGAAATAGAAATAGAAATCAATCAATCCATCGCACTGGTTTTCTTGTTTTACACCTCAGTTTTTGTATGGAATAAGCAGATCACAAATAATGTGTTAATCGGTGAGCTTTGGAAATGTTGGTGGGCAGATTTTGTTATCTTTGGACAGAGCCAGGCTTGATGTTTCCCTGTATTTTCAGTCAATATTTGCTTTGGTATCAAACGTCTCATTTAACTCCCAGCAAGATAAAGAATAAGTATATTCCCCCAGAATATTCCTTGAAGTAATTTAAAGGATCTGAGGGGCTGTGAGGTCAGTGACAAGTGCCGCGAAATTCATTTGATCACTTCACAGAAACAAAATATTTTCTTGACTCTGATATATGTGCATATTGTGCCAAACTGGCAACTCTGCAACCTGCTCAGGACTCCACTGCTGGCAGGTGGCTGCATGCACAGCAGTCTATGTCAAACCCTGAAATAGCCTCATAAAACCCTGGCGGACTCTATTCATCATCTTTCGCAACTAAGTCTCTATGAAGCAATACCCAAATTTTAATTTTGACAGAGAAATTCACTGTTTACAGTCATGGCTATGAAAATCTCTCTAAGTTTATTATATTTGTTATTGGATACCAAATGTAGTTGCATGTTACCAAAAGAAAACTATGAGCACATGTGAATCCTCGGAGAAGACGATCAGATCATTAACAGTCCTGGACTTTCCGTTTATTTGAAAGCTGTCAACACTGAGACTTACTCAACCATGTGGTTTATACTGTGAGCTGGTTCATGGTCCGAAGGTTGGGTTTAGTATGTGAGAGGCTCGCTGAGGAGACAAGGGAAGGATCAGAGCCAATTCCCCAGTGCAAGTAGGAGGAAGACTGTATACACATCGTGTTTGACCTCGGAGGTTATTGGTGTACGTATGAATGGGAAGCTTTCCACCGGTGGATCCTCCCTGCATGTGAGTGTGTATGTGAATTCACAACAGAAGAGGAAGTATAACAAGAACCTCCTCCTACACATACAGTACACACACACACACCGGGGAGGTCCTTTGTGTCTGAGAGTGTGTGTGTATGTGTGTGTGTGTGTGTGTGTGTGTGTGTGTGTGTGTGTGTGTGTGTGTGTTTCTCTGCTGTTTGTTGGGATGCTTTGTGGCTTGTGTGCGTGTGCGATTCACCACAGCTGACTTCCCCTGTGGGAGAGCACAGACAGTCAAACAATACACTTCTCTTATGATTATCATTCTCCACCACACACACACACACACACACACACACACACACACACACACACAGACCCCACACACACACCGCGCAGGTCCTTTGTGTCTGAGAGTGTGTGTGTATGTGGGTGTGTGTGTGTGTGTGTGTGTGTGGAGTGGAGCTCCTCTAACACAAGCCAGATGTCTCATGGAAACAGTGTCGGAGATGGAAAGTTATCCTCTTCATTTTCAGGAGTAAATATTTTTCACCGGTTGAAAGGTAACTGGAAACAGCCGGATTTAGGAGAGGGAGAGGAACGCAGATAGGGGAATGACATTCTCCTAGAGTTCATAAGTATACCAGAATATAAATGTAGCACTTTCTCACCTGCTCATGATAAAAGAATGAGCCTGATAGTAAAACAAGACCACCGTGATAGCTCATCTTACCCCCAAAGGCTTCGCTCATGTGACACTCCCTATCTTCTCCCAACTTTTACAAGCTTTTTGACATGTCCCATCCTGTGCCGTCAACCTCAAAGTACATTTATTTCATAAATCCTTCCAAAAACATTATGGCTGCTAACATTTAGTGCTCACAGAAAGTTATTTTAACAATCAAATAAAGGACTACAGCACTGTATGGTAGGTTTTAAAGGAATATTTCAAACACAGAATGATCATTTGTATATCAGTTACTTACCTCGTGTTTAGGTTGAGTTCATAAATAGCTTTGGTTTTCTTTGGTTTTCTTGCATGCCTCCATGAGCAACAAAAGACCCCAAAACGGCAAAGGTTCTTGATAAATTTGAGTAAAAGGAAGCTTTATTCAATCGCTCAGTACCACAAACCCCAAACATTTTTGCTAAAATGGTAGTGTTTCTAACACTTCTACAAAGGCATAGCGCTCCAGGATAACTCAAGGGAATTCACAAGTACAGCTCAAATGCACTCACTTGCCCACTTGCACAGCTCGTATCTGGATGCTAGCAATTTTTGGATCTGTGTTCATCATTGACACATGTGAGAGGTGAAGTGCTCCTTTAAAGGATGATTCGGGATTATAGAGGCAAAGTCCCTCCCCTTATGGTGAACCTCCATTGGACCTTATTTTGGATAAAACAATGAGACATTTTTTTCAACCTGTTTAATTTTGCCATGAATTACACATATGATGTTTTTCAATTTAAAAGATAATTTTGCAAGTTAAGAATGTTGCAGTTTTTTGTAAAATTTTTGGGGTATAAAACTGTGAAACTATGTAATTAGGAAGACTACACAAGACGCATTAGTGGTGTTCAAACCTTATCTCTTGCCAGGATGCCTGTGTGTTTCGGAGAGTTAATGTTAGATTTGTGCATAGAACATAGCTAAGTTACCTAGCTTGCTGGAGTTGGGGACCTATACGAGAGATGTAGTTCTCTAAGAGCACAAAAACAGAAAGAAATGGTACTATGACAAACCTTCGAAAAACTACCACTTGCAAAATTATCTTTCAAATTGACAAACATCATATGTGAAATTAATTGCGCAATTCAAAGGGGAGGGACTTGGTGTCTCTATTACAACTTGTGTCTGATATTCATGTCATATCTTTGGGTTATTATAGTTCACTTTTCAAAGTAATTGCTGAGAGGAATATCCTCACTACGATGACTGTCAATTGGGACAGAAAAACAAAAAAAAAAATGAGTGGTCAAGATAATCATGCTCAAATAGTGGCTTGTTTAATGTTTACAACTTAAGGTAAGGTTGTAAACATTAAACAAGCCAAAACTTAAGATTTGATAATCTAAACCGATTTATTTTTAAGTAAATCTCAAAGTGGACTCACCTGAAATCAGACCCATATATTGATTAACTGATTAAGTCTAATAGATGCTAACAAATGTTGGTTGCTAGTGTTGCAGCTAGACTGAACGGATGCTGAGGTGGGATGAATTGGCCACTGCCAACAGACTGTGAGCCAGGAATCATTATGTTTTTTCATTAAAAACAGTTTCAGCTGGCAGGAGTAATGAGTGAATCATTTAGCCTGTATAACAATCTTAGTTTTGTGCTAATAATACTAGCTGCTAATGTGAGGAATGAATAAGACTTGGACTTAATAAAGTAGGGAATGCTTTTTGTGCAGAGCAGGGTAATTAAAAAAATCTGGTTTAAGTTAAAACAGCTTAGTCTGATTGCATTAGTGTTTAGAGGGGGATTGGTTGTGTATCATATTTCCAACATTCATGAGCTATGCTGATCAATTAGTATCAGATTCTGTGTAACATCACAATGATTTTAAGTTGTTGGTAGCTTTCAGTTTGTCATAGTTCAGTTTGATTCATGTTGCTGTCTAGTTCCGAATTTGGATGAAAAATGCAACTTTTGACTTTGTTTACTGATAACTGAGTCACTGTCTCAATTGTGACTGCTCATGTTTCTTGCATGGTCAGACTTCTGTTTGGGGAAGTTACTACATTATCAGATCTCAGAAATTCTTTTTATGACTACAATCTCATCATTAAAGGGAACCTTTAACGCTGCTCAATTTCAGGTTCATACTTGTATTTTTAGTTCCTTACAGAACGTGTTTACACACTTTGATGTTTAAAAAACACTCTATTTTGCTCATTCTGTCTGTATGAGAACACCTGTGTTCACCTTCTGTCTGAAATGCTTTGTTTTAGTGTCTCTTTAAGCCCCCCTCCTGAAAATACTCAGTCGGCTCTAACTGGTCAGCGTTTCCTGGTCCTTTGCAAAGCTCTTTAATGAGGGCTGGAACATAGTCTTTGACCCCATAGGAGCAAGTCCCCCACACCAAGCTTTGATACCAGTCTTACGCCAAAAGTCTGTAGTTTATTTGCTCTAAAGCCCTGACATTGTGAAAAATCAAGGTAATCTTGCATAGTGAAAATCAAGCTTTTTTGACTCCATGCAGCACTAAGCAACTTTCATATTAAGGACAGTGATCTTGCCAACACTGCTTTATTCACTTCTCTTTATAAAACCATCTACAAGAGCTATGAGGTATCATAGATAAAAGAAACTGGAATGGGGAAGTTGGAGGGTTAATCGTAGACGTACTAGAAATGAAGAGATGGTGTCCTTTCAGGTGCTCTTTGTGGTGTTCTCAGCTTGACAGATATTTTTGGGCATGATCGAATGGATGGTAGCCGATATTCTATAGGAAGTTTACAAAAAAGAAAGCGATTGTTTATAGTCTAAGATATTTTCAGTGATTGCAGAATTGTAATTCTCACCCATATCTTTATTTTTCATATAAAAGATTCCAAACCAAGGCCAACTGCAGACACCTCAGTGAAACGCATCAGTCGCTGTCATCTAATATGACAGTGCCCCAGCTATCGAGCCTTTCAGCAAGTACAGTCAAGCCTTAACTGCACATGTGCTAAAACCCAATCATGTGACACAATATGACAGCATGTCTTATTCTTCATTTAGCCTTAGTCTTTGTATCTCAGTGTTTCTACATCAACATTGCAGCGAGGGGAATGATTATAACAGAGTATAGTGGTACTTTCTACCATAAAAAACACCAATTAAAGCTTCTAAATCCACCGGACATGTAGCATTCAGAATGTGATCCGAAATCAGGAAGAAATGAACAACATTAGCAACCAAGATTACATGTTTCCTTGACGTGATGTAAACAGTTCCAGTCATGTGCTTTGAGCAAACGACTACATAAAGAAATTTGTTCTTATTCTATCAATAAAAACACCTGACATTGTAACATTATATATATAACAGAAAATAAGGAAAAGCATAAAAGGTCCCCTGTAATGATAGAATAGATTGCATGTATGAATGACGATAGCTGCAGATACTTGGGGTGTACCCGACTCAGAATTATGTCAGTCGGATCAGATTTGGCCGTTAAACATGAATATTTGATGATTTGTTTTGTTTTTCCATCCAGAGTTTTACAGTTTGAATGGGGCTCAGTGAGACATTCATTGAGCCAAAAACTGTCATATTTAGTTGCTGTGAGCTGTAAATTCACTAGTTCTAAGCAGAAGAAAGAAGATAATGTTATCTCAGGGCCTTTAACACCTTTCAAATCTCTGACTTTCAGGGGACAGCCTAATCAGATACACTAACTCGTGGAGAAGTTCTAGTAGTAGAGAGAGATAATGGTCTCTGGGGAAAAGGACCTGTCCCACACAGCACAGGAAGAAAGATATTGTATATTGTATTTGGGATTAATCTGTCCAGATGAACCCCCCTGTATCCTGTCCAGCCCAAACAAATTCTCTCCCATTGGGAGGACAGGATACTCACCGAACCTCCATCTCCTCCTCGGTTGGGATATTTCCTTCTGTCTCAGTGTCTCTGTCTTCCTCTCTCCATCTGCCTTCTCTCTTTCTCTGGTTATCATCTGTCTTCTCAACCCTTCATGCATTTGTTCTCTCTTTCCTCCCATCTCTCTTCCTTCCGTTCGCTCGCTCTGTAAAGGGCATTTGGCAAAACGTTATGCTCAGGGGATGTTTACATCACTGAATGATTGATGGGGTGTAATGAAACAATCTAACCTTGAGTAGAGAGAACATGTTCCAAGCAGCCATAGATCAAACACACGCATCTCCCTTCAGAGTCGGGGGGCATCGTATCGTGTTACATTATTGAGGAGACAATTCAGGCAAGAATGAAGTAATCGCTGAACTCATCCAAAGTAAAGTGTTGTGCCGAAGTGCGTAAAGACATCACCTGCAAAAAATCTAGAAATCTTAAACCTAAATGGTTTAACTGCCTTTAGAGAGGAGGCTGGAAGTTTCTGCATGGCTCCAGAAAAATCTGAAGATGAATCTGGCTGCTTTAAAAATATAACCTCCAATAATCATGACTTTGATCCCCTCTTGATGTTTCCATATATAACAACACAGGAGGCTCGCTGTATGGTACTTTTTAGAAACACTTTATCTGTTCTTACAGCAGGAAGAGAAACAGTAAGAAATTAGCCAATGATTGTGGGGCCTGTTCTTCCTGGTGTCCTATAATGTGTATATAATATTCTTATAATAATGTTTCTCTTATATTTATTAATTTTGGGGTATATAGTGTGTTATACTATGTAGCATAGTGCACATTTTTCTTCTTATTTGTATTTTTGTGAAGAATTTCTCTATTCCTAAATACAGCATAAGAGCAACTGTGAGGTCTCCAGTCCAGGGATCAATAAAGTATTTTAAATCATTTCATTTTGGAGAATGAAACCATAAACCATTTCATTTTTTTTCATGCAGTCATTTTAAATAGTTCATAACTCAGTATTTGATCTATGAACTTCCTAATGTGAGCAAGTGGAAATAGAGTAGACACCTGAACTGGTGGTTTTACCAGTTTGTATTTTTAGAAGTGGAAATGTGAAGCCATGAAAATAGTAAAGGAGATTACTGAAATGGATCACTTGCACCTCTTTAAATTTATCAGTTTCATTGGTATTGGTCAGTGGAACATGTTTAAAGTAGGGCTGGGTGATATATTCATATATTAATATCATGAGACGATAGGTGTAGGGTCGCTTTATGGCTGGGTATTTTTGCCCATGTAGTGATCTGTGTGTTGTTGCTGCTATGCTCAGGTTGTCCATCTGTTAATCTGTCGCACCGACATGGCTATGTTTGAATGCTGCTGTTGACTGTGTGTGTTTTACACTGTACTCTTTACTGTTTTATATGACTGGTTGACTGTAAATAGAATTGCCCTTTTGGGATAAATAAAGTTGTCTTTTTCTTTATCTTTGTTCTGTTATTTGTCTTTATCCACTTGGTCATTATATCCACATTACTGATGATTTTTTATCAAAAATATCATTGTGTAAATATTTTGTTCAGTATCCATAGCCAACCCTACAATATTGCCATAAGTATCAATGTATTTAGTCAAAAATATTGTGCAATTTAGGGCTACCCCTTGAAAGTGCGAGATTTGAATCATCAATCCGACACCCTTAGTCGAGCATTTTTTTTCTATTTTCTTTTTCTTTTGGTCGTCAGTGTGCTATGCAGTGTATTTCTGGTAACATTTTGGTCCCCAGATTTTGCAGCGGAGTGAGTGCTCTTGAGTTTCATGCCACTCTTTGAAGCTGTGGACATGCATGTAGCGCATAGACAGCGGCACAAAGGAGGAGAGAGGAGAGACCTTCTGCTCAAAAGTTGGTTTGCAGCTCACAACAACTTAGTACGATATAGTCTCTGGCTTGTGTTTGATATCTAGTGTCAAAGAAAGAAAATGTTGTTACTCATTTATGACCCATAGTTAGTGCCGTTATCTTGTTTACTATATGATGTGAATGCCACTTTCACACTGAATATCCCATGGACCACCATTAAAACTTTTAAATTTTGTATGGAAAACAAAAGAACTGTCGAATATCTTCATTGAACAAATCTGTTTAAAGTAAAGTTACATTGGTTAGGTAGGAGGCCCCGGGGAAGACCCAGGACACGCTGGAGACACTATGTCTCACAGCTGGCCTGGGAACGCCTCGGGGTCCCCCGAAGAGCTGGACGAAGTGGCCGGGGAGAGGGAAGTCTGGGCTTCCCTGCTTAGGCTGCTGCCCCCGCGACCCGACCCCGGATAAGTGGAAGAAAATGGATGGATGGATGGATACATTGGTTAGGATTAGGAAAAGAAATATGGTGACAGCATACCTGAACTCAAGTTTACTTGGCTACACATGGTTTTGAACATCGGTCTCCTGGTGCAAAGTCCTGTGTTTTGTGACTCATCTTTCACCCCAACCTGTCTCCCTTCGGGAACTCCTTCCTTCTTTACTCCCATCATCGCATTGGTCAAATGATCGCACCCTTCCAAATCCATGATTTACTGTCTTATAATTTTGACCCTGTCTTTTGGCACGTACACATACAAACAGTGCATAAGAGCAGCCTGAATTGTGTCATATTTGCTTTTGGTGTGCATTGAAAATATAATTGACTGAGAGAATATCAACATAAGCATAAGAGCTCAATAGCCTCTATATTTAGTACTACTTGTCCGTCCCCAGCCTGTTACAAATAATACATAAGAAAATGTTTTGACAAGAGTGAACTGTTATTAATTTAGTGATAAATCCAGTGTTTACAAAAATATAGCAGTTATTCTGGTAAGTAAGAGGCAGACAAGTGTTACTGTAAAGGGAAACCTTTGCCAGTGTTGACCCTGTAGGAGTCTTCACGCTCCCTCTGTCGAGAATCAGCTGTTGGCGATATGAAACAATCTATTGTTTCATGTGGTTTGCCCTGGCTCTTTAAGATCATCTGTCCATCTACTATTTTGTATACAGGACAGAATTCCATGCCTAATATAGGCTCGAGTTGTCAGAAGAATGTTTGCAATGACGCATTTGTCAAGATAAGATATTTGAAAGTGAAGGTGGAATGTGCAATTCCAGGGATGAGCATACTTTCCAGTGTTAATATTTCTTTCCAAAGACTGAGCATTTATTGTCCGAGAGCAGTGGCAGAAGTGTTAGCTGGAGACAAGAAAAGGAAAATAAACTCTGTCTGCTGCATAGCCAATGCTTTTATTGTTGAAAGGGATGTATTTTTTTTACTAAAACCTTGTTTTATTCATGGGAGAGTGCTCATTTAGCTTTATAGAGAATTATGTGACTTGTTTTTGTGTTCAAAAAGAAAAGTTTTGAGGTACAGATTTGTTTGAACTGCAACTAAAAGCCAAATGAATGCTTTCACACGGCAGTGTAATGAGGCCTCGGAAAACCAAATGCTCCTTACAGTCAGATAATGAATGTAATTTTCAGTGATTTTGATGTTGGGAAGTAAATGACATTCACTTTGAAGTAACCATCCATACACAGTTGCCTTGTGATGTGCTATGATGATTCAGACATGCCTGTTTTCACAGAGACTGCAACATGAATATGAATGAAAGGAAAACAGCCTGTTTCGACCTGAAACATGCTTATTAAGGAGAAAAATTCCATTGCTCCCCCACGCAGTGTGTGGTCTGGGGCATTAATCAAACAAAAAAAAAGAACATTTTTACATTTCAAATTTGCTGCATTTCAAAAGCCCCACTGTCTGTGGGTTATGCCTTGTATAGGACTGGCAGACAAAGGATTGCACAGGGCGAGATGACTCAAGTGACAAACGGGTGGTTAGGAATTTGCTCAGCTTGGAAACCCATCATTACTGGGAATATGAGACTACAGCCAATTAAAATGTGACCTTGGGTTTCAGTGTTGGAATGGATTACACATGAGACACATTTTGCATCATATGTTGAATAATTGAAAATGTGGTGACCCTGAGTCAAGATGAGCTACTTTGCAAATAATTAGCATAACAGAAGGGAGTTCATGAAAGTTAAAGAAAAGGGCACGATGTAAACAATCATAAACAAACACATACACATGCAAACATCCAAAACCACCCACCTCCTTATTACACAACATATTATTTAAATTTGTTTAACACGGTACTTAAAGTCTGTGTTAAGCAAAATAAGAATGTGTTCTACGCTTGTCACATCATTGGAAAAGTGTGTCATAAACCACCCAGCTAAATATGAATGATTAAAAGACCATCAAGTATATAAAGTTAGGTTTCAAAATTGTGAAAAAATTAATGAACGGGGCCAACAGCACTGATGCTATGCACCCTAACATTAGATTTCCTGTAGTAGTTGTGGGGTTATGTTAGAGATGACTCTCGTGTCATTGAGGCATGATTTCAGGTCTGCTCAAAAAGTCATGGACACAAAAATTATGAAAATCAGTTTAAGGACCTGTACACATGCCGCATTTTGCACCCTTAAATCCATGATTTTCATTATTGACACGTGGAAGGCGAGCCCAAAGTGGAGAGCATATTTTTCAGGGCATGACTGGGCTGCCCTGAAATAGACAAAGTTTAACATTTGGACTGCAGCAGCGCATACCATGTGTCATGTAAAGCGGTACAACCAATCACAGCTGGCAAATATCTTTCCCCTCTTCTGTAAATATCAGTCCGTGGCAAATATGGAGCAGAAGTTGATCATTATAGCGCAGGGCTACTCAGAGCTTTACATCTGTCTCACAGACACTTCGAAAACAACGCATGGAAAAAGATCAGCTCTGCCCTCAGAATTTCTTATAAGTAGGCTATAATACAGTGCTGGTTATGGTCGCTTAGCAACCTTAGACACAACCTGCCTCTGAGCTCTTGAAAGTTGGCACGGAGTAAAAGTAGCACCCAGCGCCAGAACTCACGTTTCCCAGGCATTCAAAGACGCGACGTGCGTCCCAGCCCTAAGTGCTGTATAGTTCATAGTTGGGCCCCTTTAAAGCTTGAGACTTGAATCATTAGTCGAAGACCCTCATTCGACTGAGATTGCTTAAAGTTGAGCAGTCGTTTTTTTCTTTGCAGTGTGCTTCTAGGGACATTTTGGTCTCTAGATTTTATTGCGTAGTGAGTGCTCTTGACTGTCGTGCTACTTTGCTTTGCAGCAGCATGGAGGGAGAGAGAGAACACACTGTAATGTGAAGAAGTGGTGAATTTACAACTCAAAACTCATTAATATGACAGTCTCTGGCTTTTGTTGATATCTAGTTTTGGCAAAAAATGTTTTGCATTTACAACCCATCATTGGCGGTGTTAGCTTTTTGACTACAATACATGAATGCTGCAGTCACGCTGAACATCCTGTGGAGCCTGTTCAAACTTAAAAACTTTGAATAGAAAACAAAACAAAATGTCAAATACTCATATTTAACTGCCAAATGTGGTTCGACTGGCATAATTCTGAGTCGGGTACAGCCCTAATTTACAGTCTTGTCTCAAGTATTTTTTGACGTATATTGTGTGAAGAATGAAATCTTAAATTTTACTTTACCCTGACTTTAAAATGACTTAGAGGGTCATTGATGTGTATAAATGAAAAGTAATTAATTCCCCAGTTTACAAATATTAAAACTGTACAGATGAAAAGAAATAAACCGACAGAAAGTTGTGTTTTCCCTCATAACAAACATTAGGTTTTATGTCGTGCAAAACGGGCAGAACAAACAGCAGTGCTGGTTTCAAAGCCAGATTCTATAATTACATTGCAAAACCACCATAATTTCTGCACTCATTCTCTGTCTTGTAGCCATCCTTATTTGTCGCCACAGAACAATAATTACGAACATGTGACAATTAAACAGGACGACTTTCCAACAGCATTAGACTGGGCAGAGGAGAACCACTGAGCCAGATGACCAACATGCATCCTGATTATAGGAGGAGCAGACATCCGTATGTCACCGCACGGGGAAGTGCACTGACTAACAGGCTGACATATGTGTGCTTAGTGACTGTAAGCAATCTGGTACCAGGCGCTGGCTGGGGTTTGTGTGGTCAGTAAATACAGGATTCCCATTGGCAAAGGTAATAACAGTTACGGTGGCTCAGGGGGGAAAATGTCACCGCTTGACACAGACCTGGAGTCAGCGCGCCCTCACTAAGTTTTCACAGCAGGAGTGGAAGTTGAAAAGTCATCTGAAATCAGACCCTTGTTGGTGTTTCCCAACACTTACACCTCGTGCCGTCAGCCTTCTGGTAAAATCCCTCTGGCTGTGGCCCTGTCAGTAAACACACATTTACCAGGAAGCCTGAGAGGATATTACCCTTTCATGAGGGCACACAAACACACATAAACACACATATGCTCAAGCATAGTTCATTGTTGACTTCTGTGCTGGCAGGGTTACCTCGTTACCGAAACATCTGTTTCATCATCCTTCATATTTGTCTTTCGACACAGGTGTTCCGCTTTCCTGTTTGCTGCGGTTGAGTCAGGTTTTACTGCAGGTTAAAATAAATTCATGCAGGTATATCATGCAGGTTTATGGCTTTTTAATGTTTTTTTTTTTTTGTTTTTGTACATGTAGTCCCTCCTGCGTCTGAGCGATAAGCAAAAAGCTATAGGATTTAGAGTTTTGTTGTTGCAAACGTTTTATTTCTAGCATTTTAATGCATTTATATTTGAAACATTTTGCACACAGTGTGAATTTTTGTCATTTTGTTCCGTAGTTTACATTTTTACCTCTCGGATGTGTGAGCAGACTAAAGCTTGAGGCTTTCACCTGGCAACCTGTGTCTTCCACAGGTTATGGTTATGCAGGAATGCAAGCAGACTTACAGGCTCTTACAAGTTGAGCCAACACCTATTTAGCAAGGCATTTTTGCAAACCAGATGACCTTTTCAAATATCACAAGAACCAGCGGTGGCCTGTCATTTCAGACTATGATTAAAACACTATTAAAAAAAGGTTCTGCACAGGATTTGTGTGCCCCAGTGCATTTCAGTGAGGTGTTTTTGAAAAGAGTGCCACAACTGTTTGTGACCTTTATCAATGTGTTGCTCAACATCAAATGTAACAGAAAATTGTGCAAGCCCTACAGATTAAAAGCGAATGACATTGGTGGAAAACAGAAAGGAAAAAATATTCAAAAAAACCTTCGCTAAAGCACAGCCCCCCCCCCCTTTCCTCTTTCTTAGAATGTTGCTATTTGCTTTGGGCAAATGGGCTGCAGTTGCACAACTGTGCAGCCACCAGTGCTTTATAACTTCACACACACAAAGTGCAGTGCACACTGTTTGGAAAAGTTAGCCAAGGCAATCAGCTGCATTACAGGATTGTTTTTTCATTCAGTTCAATTTAACAGAGCCTCAAATTAGAAACACCTTGTTCTACTGCAGTGAGACACGCCTATTACTATGTTTTTGTTTAATTGTAATACAAGGAGACCTCAGTTTCATAAGAAGTCCCAGCTTACTGACCCCCAAAGCTTGTGAAAATGCATTACGGCTTCAGACGGGTTATGTATCTTAACTTACATCACAGGAATCTCTGACGGATAAGCTCTTGTTATTCATTCTGAAACATGCATTTGTGAAAATCTGGTTCAGATTAGCTGCATTGGGTGGACCTCCTCATATCCAGTAGCTTAATAATGGGTGGTCCTCTGTTCCGTATTTAATACCCAGTCTTCAGATTCATGGAGCTGATCTTAGTTGTTGCTTCAGGGGATACACTCCTCCTGATCCACCTTGGATTACTAAGAAAGAAATGAAAAAAAGTGAAGTTGCTTTCACAGTGGCTCTGGGAAAGTCCAGAGTCAAGTCATGGGGCCAACTCTATCTATGCAGGCTAGATTCCATATAATGGGGTATTTTCATAGTTATGATATAAATAACTGTAGTGTCATCATACCATTTTACAGGCAGATTCAACGAACAAACACAGAAACAGTAAAAAATGAGTTTCACTGAGGATCCCTTGCCTATCATTTGCAGATTAAGTTCATAGCATTTTGTGTTGAGATAAAACAGCTGTC
Source organism: Plectropomus leopardus (assembly GCF_008729295.1). NCBI lineage: Eukaryota > Metazoa > Chordata > Actinopteri > Perciformes > Serranidae > Plectropomus > Plectropomus leopardus. The sequence continues at coordinate 19,657,337 of NC_056480.1, read as the reverse complement.
ACACTTTCACTTAAGTCAGATCATAGACTGAACATTGAGATGGGCAACACATCTCCACTTATTCCCACTATATTCAAATTTGTGAATCCTAGGAAAGCAATGGAATTGCACATCTTACTCTGCCTTACCCTGTCTCTGGCTGACTTTCTTTCCCTGACCAATCCCTCTCCTTTTGCCTAAACCAAACCAAGACATCCAACGAAGGCAATGAATATAATAAATATATAATAATATGAAAATAATAATATACGAATGTTTATGGTACCTAGTGCCAATGCTTTGCTCAAAATGGACTACACTGCAGTCACGTCACCACCACTACGAGGCTGTAAAACTGCGTTTGGTGCAGTTCAGTGTAATGACTTTATGTAATCTAAAATTTAGCCACTTGTTAGCAACCACCTTATTATTATAAGATACATAAAAGCTTTAAAGTTCATGAGTGGGATATTACTGACATATTTTATGTTGTAGAACAAAATGTGAAAGTGAAAGACAATTTTAACCACAGACCTTGCTTCAGCCTTCTAACCACATGTAAACACATTAAAAATAACCATTGACTTTGAGGCGAGAGAACTGGAGGTGCTGAAATGGTAATTCATTGCACCAACAACTAAGCCCTAAGCCCTGTCTTTGAGCATTTATATCCAAGGGTAGGGTGTTCCAGTTCTTCTTTGGATAGAGCAAAACATAAGGGCTACAAACAAGGTTTCAAGAGGCATATTCCAAACAAGCAACTAAAGAACCCACAAATGTATTTTCTCCGTAAATAAAGATCTAAAGATGATCATAACTATAATACTAACTATAATTATGGTCCTGTCTTTAAAGTTAGCTTAACAAAAAAATGCTAGTATGTTGATGTCTCCATAGCTAACTAGCTATTTAGCCAATGTTACATTGTTATTGCTGATTTGTGCATGACAGTCCCGCATTTTGACATATTTCCATGTTGCCCCCAACCCCACCCACCCTATTTGATGCCTGAAATTTAACTAGCAGCAAAACTGCTGAACTTGTTACTGCTCCTCTACTATCAGTGTAGACTGGCAGGGTAGGAACAAGGGTTGCTAGCATTAGCTTACAGAGCACAGCTAGTGACCTGGTAGTAAAACAGTGTTCCTTTTTATTTGATGACTTGTTCGATTGATTGATAGTATGAAACTGAATGGCAAGCATTCATACTTTTAAAATCTCCTTTCTATACCAATAAAAAAAATGGCAAATGTAACTGTGGTAATACCATCATCGCCACATCTGTTAACTGAAATGCCATCTACGACTACTGATGACGTATTGGGGTCTTGTCGTCCCATTTCTAGGGGAAAATTTCAATCCCCTTATAACTATGTTTTGTGGAGCAAATGGGCACTCGAAAACAAGGGGTAGGGATAGAGGAAATGAGATTGAGGTCAAATATATACCATGCTCCCAAACACTGTGTGTTGCCTACTCCCACCTTTTAATTTCAAAGACAAAAACTGAAATTATTTGAAAATGCTAACTGTACATACTTAAAAGAATAATACAGAAAGTCGTATCTGTATGTTCTCTCGAGATGACATGCTCACCCTCATATCCATCCCTCCACCCTTCACACACAGTCCTGTCCTTGGCCAGAGTAGGCAGTTTCCCACCCCAGGGCTTGACCATATGTGAGTGTTGGCTCAGTCCGTCATGTGAAGGTCAGCCCTGATGGGACATGTGAGCCCCAGATTGTCACCCCTGGGGTTGGGAAGCAGGGCTAATTGACTTTAAACCAGGCTGCATGACACGCATCAGGACACAGTGACTGGACTACTAAGGGACAAAGAACACATTTATGGAAGGATATGGTCATCTAGTAGAACTTCTCTGTATGAAGTCACATATAAAGTGACTGGATTTCAGAGGAATTTCATAAAAGTCATAATAACAGTCATAATAAAATGCCCTGACTACAACAAGATAAATATAACCTATGGGTTAATCATGAGGAATTCCCCTCAATAAACAACTGAGGGAACAGTTCCGACATTTTGGCAAATATGCTTGTTTACATCTGTTAAATATGAAGCCATGGCTGTTGTTTTTCCACTTTAGATGAAACCATGCCCACTTCTGTATGATGGAAGCAGGCTGCCAGACATCAAGGTCTGATGATTGTCTGCCAGCCAACTGCTGCAAGTAGTTCTTGGTTTGGCACACAGCAAGTCAGGTGTTGGCTCAAAGAGGCATCGGTGCTCTGTGAAATGGCACAGCTTGAGTTCATAAGTGGCTTTGAACACCACTTTAACCCGATCTCATCCCTCTCCTTAGATGCCAGAAATTGATATTCAGTGCCCCTCTGCATCCTTTGTTTCTATGTGTCTTGTTTACATGAGTTTGCCTCTTGTGTATATCTGTTTTTACTAACACTCGCTGACTGGATTTGCGTTGCTACAGCTGTTACCCCCAACTTGTTTTTTTCCAAGCTACTGTAGCTGTCATTATTCGCAAAGACGAACCTTTTAGCAACTCAAATGTTGCCAGCCCAAACCCCAGTGCTGGGCTTCTGATTCCAGACTGCCACCTGACTCTCCGAAAGATCAGCAAACTTTGCGGCTTTGTTGTCTCTTAGTGGCAAGGAGTGATGTTGGGGAACCATTGGATGTGCTCATGACAGTATGAAGAGAACTGGATATAGCATTGGAGGCAGGACACTGTTCATACCTATGAAGGTTGCCTGGTGGCATATGAAGCCAAAAACTGCGTTGTATAAAGTCACCTGGATGTTCAGCACTGCTTCCGCATCATTGGGCCCTTACAGCAGGTGTGCCAGAGACTTCTGCCAGCCATCTGGCAACATGTGGTTTAGCTCTCTGCTAATTTAAATGGGGATGAAATTATTGAAATTTGTGGCTCTTCTAGACTTGTGAAATGTTATCTGACTGAAGGGGGATGTGACACTCAAAGAATTGTATCCACTTACCTACAGAAGTCTCTGTCACATTGTACGTCTATGGGAAAAAGTGTTTTGGGGCCCAATAGCATCATGTGAGGACTCATAAGTTGTAATTCTCTGTTTGGCCATAATAAGAATTGGTGCTAGTTAGCTAACCCTTTTCTCATTTTTGGACCCCTGTGTGTACGTCAAGGCTTTTGCCATGTGGTCAGCATGGTTGTGGGTTGAAAAAAAAAACAAAGCCAAGAGATGGTTAGCTTAGCATAAAGACTGAAAGCAAGGGGAAACAGCCAGTTGCCTATGTTGAAAGAAATCTGTTCAGCATTGCTAAAGCTCAAGAATTAACAATTTTAATCTCACTTTAACCAAACAAAATCTAAAAACAAAACGTTGCTGTTTTATGGACTACTGTGCCTATTAGCGTTGATATGATGTTTGTTTTTAAATAGATGTATTTGTTATTTATATTTATTTCTTAACAGTGAGACAGAGCCAGGCTAGCTGTTTCCTGTGCTTCAGGAGTTCATGCTAAGCTAAGCTGTTCGACTGCTGTCTGCAGCCTCCTTTTTTGTACCAAAAAAAGAGAGTGATAATGATATCCTTATCTGATTGGAAAAACAAACATATTTCCTAAAATGCCTATTGCTTTAAGCTTTATTCATTTGAGTTTCATGCACATAGAAAGTTTGCTCAAAAAAGTGTCAGAAAAGTAGCAGCAGGGCAAACAAGAAACAATCAACAAAGTTCTTCATAAAGCATTTTATTTTTGCACCTGCAAAATAAAATGACATGACACAAATATATCCCAACTATGCACATGCACGCACGTGTACACGCGCGCGCACACACACACACACAGAGTGATCAGTTAAACACTTATCAGCTCGTTTACGCTCAGAATCATAACCCATTTATAACAGTAAACCTCAGCTCAAATGATCTTATTGCCCTGCCTTCCCTCCACTTCCTGTGCTCCTTTTATCCCAGTTAGGCCATGTAAGGACAAATCATTGTGGGGAGGCGACTGCATAAACGGTGGTTTACGTGGTGTTTGATTAGACGTCCAGTCAGGACTGCCCGCTGATGGAGACAAGCCAGGGAGAAGCATTGTGCAATCAATGGGTTCGGTTAATTACAATAGATCAAACACAAGCTCCATGGCAACCCCTGCCACATTTTCCAAAACAAAGGCTTAGGAGGCATTCAGCATGCACGGCGGCTGTGACATGGTGTTACGCATGGCTGACACAGGGACGATTAGCAGTGGCCCAGTGTTTATTTCTAGGAATGGGTGCACAGTGGATGCACACTGTCAGTTTTCGGTTAGTTGTCAGACAATGCTATATAACAATAATGAAACATGTCATAATTTACAGTAACCAGACCACTGCACTGACCAGAGAGGCCTGTTCAGTACAGTGTAATATACAGTAGTATACACCCTATTTAAACAGTTATTGGACATTGATGGCACCTGGAGGATGAATCCAAATGACTTTGGTGATCTTCGCAATTTGATCCAGTGCCACCAGCAGATCAAAGATTTTCCCTCGTTGAGCAAAATATCTTCACATCTGTTTGAAAAGTTTGATAACTTTATACACAGTGTGGCATACAAAATAATAGTTGTGAGCAGCAGACCAGCAGGTAGTAATAGTTTAGGTTATTTTGTACATCCATATTTTTACTGGCCAAAACATATGCAAATTGGGATTGACTGTAGTGTTTAATCATTTAAAAATGCTGTAGTAAAACAACTCAGAAAAGATCACAGAGGCACATAGCAACCTGTAAACCAAGAATATGATGAAGAAACAAATCTGCTGAAGTGATATGTGAAACGTGTAGTTTGCTCCTTCTTTTGTTTTTAATGTGGAACTTTAATTTCTTTAGCCACAGAGTTGTCTCACCTCTGAGCTCGGACAGGTATCAACGGCCCCGAAACGAGGTCTGTAAAAAGTAATGCCAGAAAAACGTGATCTTGAGTGGTACGAGTGTGTTCATGTTTACCTCTGGATGATTCAAAATTTGACCAAATACCTAAATAATGACTTTCCCATCAACCTCATCTGTACTTCGTATTTAGTTCTAATTTAGAACATTTTAGCATTCTAACATGTCTCTGTGAGCCATGGATATATACAAAGAACTGGATACAGTGTTGGAGGTGGGACCGCGGTCATTCATGTGAAAGTTTCTCAGTGGTGCATGAAGCCAAATACATTAAATTTATGAAAATATGAAATAGATGCTTCCGTGCCATTGGGCCCATACAGCAAGCGCACTAGAGATGTCTGGCGGTCATTTCCATTTCTGTCAGTCCCGTCATCCTCTTTGTTGGACTTTTACTGAGTGCCTCTAGTGTTTTTCACTGAAAGACAGAGACAGTCTAAATAGCATTGTTAAAATCTGCTCTAAGATCACAGAAGTGACACAATACAATCAATCAACAAATCCTCCAGAAAGCGACAGAAAGTATTTTAGCTTTGCCACATTCTTGCAGGCAAATTTTCTCTCTTGTTGTTAGGGCATTGTTACGTTTTACCTGCTTGTAAGACAAACCACTGTTATTTTTTCTTTCTGTGATTTGTCTTTAATATTCTCTATAAATGTTTTTTTAATTGATTTTATTTTATTGATGATCAAATTTATCTTTTTTTCAATTTCTATATCTATTTATATTTTTCTATAGTCCACCAAACTCCTTGGCATATCTTTTAGTTTTATTAATTACATATCTATGTATGTGTCTACATGTTACTGCATGTTATGTGTGAAAAGCAAGCTGTTCAAACAAATTTCCCCTTGTGGGACTAATAAAGTTGTCTGAATCTGAATCTGTTTGGCTTCAAAGCCTGCACTTCCTGGGGGCTTTTGAGCATGGTGTATGTTGAAGTCAGCATTTAGCCTCAAGCACCACTGTGCTAGTATGACCGGAGGCTGGTAGTCTTGTGCTAATAGTGGTACACATATATTTTTATACACTGTCTGAGTTCTATGAAATAGTCCAAACACCTTAAAAGACAATGATGAAAACTGTAAAACAAAAAAAATCCTAATTTGGGTTTCTCAAATGAATAATGTTTTTAAATCTCCAAATCCAAGCACTAAAATTTAGTGTTGTTTATATTCATAGATACGTTTGTGTACTTTGAAATGATGTATCCTATGCCAAATAGTTTGGTTTGGGTTGGCTACGATCTGCTGGAGCACTGGCTTTTCAAAAAGTTTCGAAACACACTTACAAAGTAATCCATCAAACTTCCACTTTCACTTAAGAGTGAAGAACTCACTTGTGTGTTCTCTGAGAGTCGTGACAGAGACGGACACCCATGCTGTCCGTCTATCAGCTAGCAGCAGGCACCATCAACAGGCCACCAGCGATGGGGTCTGTCTGCTTCAGACACCAGATCTGTTCTAGTAAACTCACTAAAGTTGGCTCGCACATCCAAACCGTGAGCCAATCCCGAGAACAAATGTTTAGTGCAAATAAAACTCTTAGATTCATATCCTCATTCTCACTCGCTGTCCCTCTCTCTCTCTCTGACCCTCCTGTGCCCTTGTTTATTTATTCCTCCGTCTCATTCTGTTTTCTCAGCCCATTCCCCTGGTCTTCTTGCCTCTACCCGTTCTCGTCTCAAATTAGTGTCAAATTCCCCAGTGTGCTTGTTATGTTTGTTTCTAATGCAGTACCTACCAAATTACAAGTGTCCTATTCTTGGATGCCTTCTATCAATTCTCATTCATGTGTAAGAGGGCAGTTCTCGGACAGTAAAGTAGCTCTGTCTGTGTGTGTGTGTGTGTGTGTGTGTGTGTGTGTGTGTGTGTGTGTGTCAGGGCAGGTCAGTCATGAGAGCGGAGAGCCTGCATTCCTCTGTGCAGTACTAAATCCTCATGGGATAGACCTCATTAGTGGACTAGCTGTTCCCAGGCTGTCTTATAGCCACTACTTGTGTGTGTGTTTTTTGTGTGTGTGTTTGTGTGTGTGTGTGTGTCGGTGAAAGCATTTGTTTACACATTCACACATTTTTTTGTTCTCTTGTGGCTCTTTGTGAGAATCTCCATGTGTCTTCTCTGTTTGTCATTCTGTGATGCTCCTATGATCCCCTTTGTTGGTGTGCAGTTTCAAAAGGCAGGTTAGACCACTGTATCAGGCTTCCTGCCTGTGTTTTGACATGTTGTGTGATACTCAGTAAGGGAGCGTGGGGAGGTCAGCAAAGTCCACAAGCGGATGAGATGTACTCAAGGGGGTAGCTTGCCTGATGGACTTTTCTCAACCTTGGAGAAATTGTGAATGCACAGACTCTCTGTCCTTGCTTTTCCCCATGCTGTCATGTACTAAAGTGTCCCTGAGAGACACTTAACACATCACTCAGTGACTCCATGGATCCAGACATAGCTCTGACCCCCCGCGGTTGACCCGAGCTGGGCCTGACAGCTTCTCATGTCACATTCTGTCTTTGGTTTCACTTTATTTTTCAGCCTGAGGAGAGCAAGAGGACACAAGGGGGAGGGTGTACAGTGTCGTTCAAGGGAAAGGCTCTGTTCAGATTTTTTTCAATGTGGAAGGAGAGAGTTGTCTTTGTTGTGCAAGAGAGCAGACAAATATTTTTTTTCCTACTTCTCGTGACCTAGTGTGCATATTCAGCCAGTTCACACTTCCTTGTGAACTGTAACTTACCTGAGACATTAGGACTGTAGCAGCAGCTGTCCTCTGTTTGTAACCATAGACAAGTACTTATACAACATTTACCAATGAGAATAGGGCTTCTTTTTTAATGATACACACTTTGTATTAGTATTGTCACGATACTGGAAATTCTAATGCTGATACAATCAGTGACAACAACAGAAATTTTTCATAGGGGTGGCCAGATGGGGCCATCAAAAATCTTGTGGTAACACACCAAAACCGAAAGCCGTAACTGAATTTGAGGAATTCTGATTTGCTGCTGAAGAGTATAGACTAGTTGAAACTATGTCAATATGTAGAGTTGAAACTATGTCAATATGTAGAGTTAAGGAAGTGCAAACTAATATACTGTGGTTTCTTATTTTTCTAGTTAATATTACAAATTATCTGAAGTCTATCGACTAATGCCAGCAAAGGTAACATTTTAACAACAATCCTTTTAATGTGTTACATATCTGTACTTGTTAGGCAAAGTTATTGTTCTTCAAATAGGCTACTTTTCCTTAAAAAGACAAATATACTGCTTCAATTTGAAAGAATACACTAAATGTAAAATATTTTCAGGGAAAAAGCCTTTAAAAGTTTAGGGAAGTCTCATGGGTACCATAACCCATTTTCATTCAGATATTATATTCAGATATCCAGATTTTGAAGAGTTAATAAATTGGCAGCCTCCGAGGCTGAAAAATGAAGCCATTGCGTAATAGTAATATAGTAAACAAGCTAACGGCACTTCTGACGAGTCACAAAAGTGCAACGACCCTTTTTGTCTACATTAAATATCAAATAAAAGCCAGAGAATATATTGTATTAAGTTGCTGAGAGCTGTAAATTCATCACTTAGAAGCAGAAGGTCCCTTCGCCTGTGTGCCACTGCCTGGATGTCTGCAGCTCCCATTAACAAAGAGTAAAGTGAAGACCACTCACTCTGCAGTAAAATCTGGTGACCAAAACATCACTGCACAAAAAAAAGACTGCTCGACTTGAAGCAGTACCAGCTGACTTAAATTCTCCGAATGATGATTCAAATCTCAGACTCTCAAGGTGCAGCCCTAGTATCTACACTGCGAAAAATACGTTTTTGGAAATGATATCAAATATTCACAATCAATATTTTTGACAGCCCTTCTGTATAAGCTCTAAATTAGAATAATATATGTCTCTAGCACCACCGTAGATTGTATTTCCTCCTTGTGTCCTCCCGGGTCTACTGTGAATACAGGTTGAACAACAAAGAAGAGTCACCATGTTTTCTACCTGTCTGTTTGTCTTTCCGCTTCATATCTTCTGCTCCTGACTCACATGACGATCCATTACTGAGTGGGCAACAAGCTGCAGGTGGCTGCAATCTAAACTGCTCTAAATAAACACACATTTTAAGACAAATGCAAAGGACAGAGCAGGTGGCACAGCAGGGCTGAAGTGACTGAACAGCAATAACAGAGTAAAAATCCTGATGTTCTTTCTTGTTGTTTATTTGTTATCAGCGGTAAAATAGCTCTCATAACATTTGAGTCAATGGTTAAATTAATCTGTGGCCAAGGTTCAGAAATTTTTTATGGAGTTAAAGTTCATAAAAATAGTTATTCTAATGGACTGTGGCAGAGATACAGTGAGGCTGATAGGAGTGTGGAGCTACATGCCAAGGCTGACGCGACAGTGAGCTCCTGAACGGGCCCGAGCCAAGGCCTCCCTCGCTGATCACAACACAGCTCGGTCTGATAAGCATCTTGCGCAATAGACGCAAGTGTGCGCTCACACACACACACACACACGCACACACACACTCTTTCTCTCTCTTCTTTCCATTTGTTTGGAAGCGGCAGATGATTTCGACATCATTAACAACAGCCATGGGGCGGGATAGATTGGCAGGCAGAGTATGTGGCTAAAGCTGGATATCAGGTCCAACTCGTAATGGACACACACAAACACACACAAATCTGAAACACGTACAGTAAACATGACTTAACACCAGTGATTGAATGTAACTACATTTACACAAATACTGTACTTAAGTATGAATTTGAGGTACTTTACTTGAGTATTTTCATACTACTTTATACATTCTACTAAATTGTAGATGAAATGTTGTACTATTTACTTCACTACACAGTTAAAGTTACTTTACAGTTTAAGATTTTTGCATAAAAGACATAAGAGAGGTTTCTAAAATATGATATTTTGTTATAAATTAAATTACCAAACAGTTTATACAAGTACAGCTGCAACAATTAGTTGATAAATCAGTCACTTGATTGAAAGAAAATGAAAAAGCAAATGTTTTGATAAACATAAAAGTCTTTATTTTTTTTATAATTAATAATAATTCCTAATTATTTTTTAAATAACTTTGAGTTTTTGGGGTGTGGATTTTTTGGGGAATAATTTTGTTTTTTTTGGGTCCTTTTTTCCCTTTTCTTTTCTTTAAGTACATTTTCCTGATTATACTTACTTTTTTTTTGGTTAAATAACATTTTCAATGCAAGACTTCGTAACAGAGTTTTTTTCCAGAGTGGGATTAGTACTTTTACTTAAGGATCTGAATACGTCTTCCACCACTGCTTAACACACATGAAATGCACTTGTATTTAAGAGACTTACGTGCATGATATAATCATTGTAAGACAGACTCTGACTGCAAAATAACACTTTTACATGCATGGCTGGCCTTTCTAGATCTTTTATTTTCTTGATGGATATATTACTTGATACATAACCATACATCAGAATCAGTTTGCTGAGAACACACACCCACACATACACATCAGGTTTTTCACTTCCCTCTAACTCTTTGCAAACAGTGATTTATGCTGAGTGGGGATATCCAAGTGACGCCTCTCTCAGGCATCAGAAAGTAAATAAGAAGTCAATTTCTGCTTTATCACCATCAGATGATGTACTGTAGCGGAACACATCAGCATGAAGTCGCATACCGCTACAGATTTACAGTACTGTACATTTGTTTAAAGCACAGGCGTCCTTTGATTTACGTTTGTACCTGTGATCCTGGAATGCGGGACGGAAACTGTACAATAACTGTTATGACTTACTGCCCCTGACAGCAGGTACACCGCCTTTCATGTTGGTGCATAAATCAAGGAAGTGGGAGGATGAGCGGTTGTTGTTACTGTACATGTTGGCAAGACATTCCAGAGCAGCTTGAGGTCTCCCATCCTGGTAATAGCAAACACGTGACTGAAAACACACATACAGCACTTCTCTAGTCACACATGAAAACATGCAACAGCTTAAACACACATGTGGACCTCAGCAACATGCTTTTTTGGAGAGAGGAATTACTTTATGTTTACCCTTAAGACCCTAGGAGTTTACCCTTTTTGATTTTGATCTTAAGCCTTTTTTTTTAAATGTGTATCGTTGGAACAAACAGTTTTTGCAAGTATGGTGAAAAAGTTATACTCCTCTTTTACAGATTTTAATACATTTAGATCATCTTTTCCAGGAGTTAATATCTGTATCCCATTTTTTAAATAGTCTTTCTTTTGTTTGTGTTTATTTCCCTGGTGTAGGTATCAACACACACGTTTATACACTGAACAAAGCATGTTATATTCCCTATCTGCCAATATATCCCCCTAAATCCTTCACACTGGACCGTTAATGTGTTCTCGGCCAACTGTTCTCCTTCCCAGGTTGTCAAATACCGATATTTTGTTACACCCCTCGATGTCTGAAACCAACACACAAGGTACCATTTAGAGCTGTAGGAGACACAACAGGCTTTCAACTAACTAAACTTCGGCTGTGGTAACATGAGATGCTCAGAGAAACTGACGAAGTTTAAAGAGTGAGAGAGGCCATATAGGGAGGAGGTCGAGGTGGTATATGTGTCAAACAAACACAAGATTTTCACTGAGGAGGCCAGTGTTTGTGTTAGAGTAAAACCAAAAGGTACGTCAGCTGCCAAAATCTGTGGAAATGAAAGTTTATTTTAAAAAGACACCGTGTGCATGTAATGAGTGGAAACTGACACATCCAAAAATGATAATAGAGGTGTACTTGGAATGTCATAGTTTGAGGCATAGGGCCACTGACCAAGCTGCTGTATCTGAGTTTGGAGTGAGAATGTGTTGGTCTTTGGATAACATATGCAGTTTTTTGAGCTTTTGCTCTTTCCAAAGAGACCCTATTTTCTACCCCATATTTGAGTATCAGACACAGCTCTGCTTTTATTGGTTGAGTCTGAAAGTAGTTAGACTTAAGCCACCAAAGTGATGAAAGTGTTGTATATGTGTATGCATATGTCTATGTTCTACTTTGTGACATTTGACAATGCTTGAAGAAGATCCCACAAAAAAAGAAACTTTGCCTTTGTTAAATTAAATTTACTGAGAGCTCTCAGTAGATTGTGCAGATATTTTGCTCAACCATTGCACATGCACAACACATATGGTATTATAGATAGCAAGAGACACACACACACACACACACACACACACACACACACGTAACCTTGTTTGCTGGTGTGAAATCCAGGGATTGTGGCAGGGTTCAGAGTTCTTAGAACACCAGCAACACACAGTCAGTCTACCAGAGGAACCACAGAGTGTGAGACACACACACACATGCACAGAAACATACACACGCCATGGCAGCGCTGTGAGTGAGTCAGTGTGTGAGTCACACTCCGGCTATGCTGCCTCTCGATTTTATAACAGCCGCCAGCACGGCACTGTATTTAATATTCCAAACAACTGTACTGTAGGACTCTGTGGCACACATGCACATATATTAACATCAGCACATACTGCACTCATATACATTCACACACACAATATTTCCTTTAGCCAAATACGCCTGCTCAAATAAGAGTTTTATTCACACATAAACAACACACTCACTTTCATGCCTTTCCTCCTTCATTCAAACCCACACAGATGCACGCTTGTAATTGGGGATGACTGCAGATGAGTCAGGAGGAGAGAGGAGGGAATCCTTACCTCTTTGTGAGCCAGATCTATAGGAGAGCCAGTGATAGGCTTCTGCACCAGGGATACTGGCTCCATTAAGTTTGACCTATGAATCACCCTCCTATATACATTCTCACAGGAGACTGTTCACAGCTTTAGGCGGAGGAAAATATGGAAAGGTGTGTACTTGAAATAACACGTCCCGACATGTCTTTATATCTGTGTCACATTCTGGGGTGGAATATCCAATCACCAGCTGTTTCACAGTGCTAAACTGGCAAAGCAGACACAAAACCATTGGCTCTTACTAGCACTGATATGTGGTTTTGATAGGGATCAAAAGCACTGAACTTAAATGCACTGGTAGAATCAACCCAAACTTAGTCAATTTTCATTTGTTTTTGTTTGCAAAAGAACTGCACTTTCATGAGGGCGGAGGCCAAAATGACTCAGTCATACCATGAAGTTTCATGTGCCTAAAATACATATCCGGATGTTTTTGTCTTGCAGTTCAAAGCTCACTTTTGTGGCTTTTAAAATGCAATCAGTCTCTAGAGAGGTAACTGATAACAGGTGACACTCACATACACACACACACACACACACACACGCACACACACACACACACACACATTCACTGCAGCTACCTACAGGTTGAAAAGAACACAATGTCTCCATATCACAGTTTCCCAAATTAAAGAGCACAGGTAGGAAGCCTATAAACATCGCCCTCTTGTGGTGACTCAGGGGAAATGACCAACCTCAGAAACAATAAAAGCATTTCAAAGGGATGTTTTTTTCATTAACATTCATTTGTTCACGTGTTACTTTCAGTGGTGGAAAAAGTACGCAGATTCTTAAAATAAAAAAATACTCTTACAAGTAAAAGTGTGCACTAAAAATGTTAAGTAAAGGTAAGTAAGAACAATCTGGAAAATGTACATAAAGAATTAAAAATAAAAATAAAAACTAAATAAAAACCCTCCACTACATTTATTGATTTATTTGATAATAAGAATTATTATTATTATAGTTACTATTATTATATACACTTTTTTCAATCAGCTGTTTGACTAACAAATAATTTCAGCTGTACTTGTATGAACTGTTTGATAGTTTAATTTCTACAAAAAAAACATATTTTACAAACTTCAGGTTTTTTTATGCAAAAATCTTAATTCGTGGAGTAACTAGTAAATACAGCTGTCAGATAAATTGAGTGGAGTGAAAAGTACAATATCTCCATCTGAAAAGTAGTTGAGTAAAAGTGTAAAGTGGCATGAAAAGAAAATACCCAGTACATCAAATTTGTACTTAAGTACAGTATTTGAATAAAAGTACTTAGTTACACTCCACTTCTGGTTACTTTTATTGTTGGGATTCTAGTTGCAAATAGTTGCAGTTATTGGTTATTATTGAAGACTTCTGTGGAAAAAAGTAGCAATCTAAAGAAAAAAAAAAAAAAACTTGTGGCGCATGGGGAAGCTTCTTAGGATCCGTGGCGTACAGCTCAAGAAAAAGGTGCTGAAAGCAGCTGCATGCGGCTGTGCAGCCTTTGACGTGCACCGTGGGTGTTGGATTTGATGGGAGTGGCGTGACGCTGAGGGGCAATGAGTCAGAGTCAACGATAAGACCTGACCTCTCTCAACTGTCCCTCTTTCCCCCGACACGCCTCCTGTCCTCTCTTCATTTCTGGTTCTTCACATGGTTATCCTTGTTTCCTTGTTTCTCAGCCTTTGTACCATTGACTCTTGGCTAAAATGAAGATTTTCTTTCATCACTTCTCTCACTAGTGTTTTCTCTACCCTGTGATCGAGGAGTTGGAGCATTTAGGTTTATCTGCGATTGGAAAAGCTCTCTGACTCACACAAACACACACTTTATAGGTGATGACTCATTGCAACACAGGCCATTCAGATCCACAGCATGCCAAAGTAAAACTGGTACGTGCCGGTGTGACTGTGTTTGCATACACATTAACCTTTACATGCATTAAGGTGCTGTTGCGCAGTAGGCTGGTGACACTCCACCTACACAGCTTTTATCTCAGTCACTGAGATAATCAGTGTTGCTGTAAGGGCGGTTTTGGTAGCTCTCATGTTTGTTATATCAAAAATCTTGCCGCTTGCATGGCAGCTTTGTATATTCAAAATTTGTGCACGTATGTAAATGTAATAGTGTCAAACAAACATAGGAAATATTTGTGTTTGTGTGTACAAGTCCGAGGGCAGAAAAGTATTCATCATGACACGGGCAGATGAGGAATGATAAATGTGTCGAGTGACTCATGCGAGACAGACACAGGAGCCATCAGCCGACACAGTGGCAGCAGCCTCCACTGTGGAAGACAACACATACTGTACCCCCCACACATGCATATATATCCTGATAAACAGAGACAGAGTGGTGCAAAATGTCCCCGGCTTCATTTGTACAACTTTTCTGTGGAGGAGATGAGTCACTTTCAACTGCAGTCGTCACGTAACTACTGTCACTTAGGATGATTCACACTCTGAACGATTTCTAAAATAACAATCAACCTCTCTGCTGCCATTTTTATGCAAAGTGACTGAGGGTACACCATGTACTTATTTTAGAACGGCAGTTCACTGGAACAACACAAAATGTGAAAACAGATTATTTATTTTATTTATAAAGATGAACAACAAAATGCTCTGGTAGTTCCAGTGCAATTTGTAATGTGAATTTCTGCATATTAGACAAAAATATACAAGACAATAATTGGCTTAAATGTTAGTAAAGAACAAACAACGACAACACACCCTACAATACTGCTCAGACCCACTTGTGTGAGGCGATTTTGGCAATGACACAGCTTTCCTTGAACAAGATTATAAAACAGTAATACACATACAAACAAAAGAAACTAATGTTCATCATCGGTGTCCTCGTCTTCGTCCTCGTCTTCCTCCTCCTCAGATTCATCTTCATCCTCTTCATCGTCCTCTTCCTCCTCCTCTCTTCTGGTCTGCCGACTGGAGGCTCTCTGTTGCTGTGACAACAAATAAACATGCAGCTAAAGCACTTAGCAGGTAGTCATTAAGCACAATTGGTGCTCCCGCTGAGTTGTTTCTTTCCTCAATGTTTTTCACTGGTAGAGACGAGACAGGTGTAGTTGTGAACACACCCAAATATGCACCAAATTCCCAAAGTTACATTTGTATTTAATGGTGGTATTAGACTAAAAAACATAAATGTGTCCCATGTTGAAGGACTGTTTAGTTCATATCACTGCATGTGTATAATTTGAGAACAGGACATTCTATGTGCATTGTCATGGTTTATCCAGTTTTAAATGAGGGCTTAAGTCAACTAGTCAAAAATTTAAAGTTAAGTGTTTCTTTTTAAAAGACTTTATTGACCTCAAAGGAAAACATCATGAGGTCAAGGAAAGATGTAAAGAAGAATCCACGAGGACTTAGAAAAAGACACTAGGCTGCGTGATTATGCGACCGAGGATGTTATTGAAGTGGGTCTGCTGTAGTGAAAATACAATGTTCCAAAGACAGACAACGAAATAGGGCTGGGAAATATGGAGAAAAAAAATATTGTGATACTTTTGACCAGATACCTCAATATCAATATTACAGCTATATTGTAGTTTTGAAAATTGGTGCATTTGCAAAAATATTTACACAATGAGACTATACGATAAACGATAAATATTTATTAGTAATGTGGATATGATGACTAAGTGGGTAAAGGCAAACTATTGAACAGCTGGAACAGTCTGGCAAGTTTAGAAAATCACATCATTTTAGTGTAATGCAGGCCTTAAAACCAGGAATAAAATACACTTATGATATTATGATTTCCAAAATCTAAGACAACATTTAGTCTCATATCATGATATCAATATAATATTGATCACTATGTTGTTTCATTCAGGCTAAATAAACATGGACAACCCGAGAAAAAATAGTATTCCAATACCATGGTTGAAATTTGCAGTTGCAAAAGTAAAATGAATTGATTGCCACTCTCCTGTCTACTCATATTCACTGACATTAATGCATGTATACAGGAATATTAGTAGAATATTCATTTTCATCAGCTAAATACACTGCTTAGTAGGAATATTTCTTTTTTTTTTTTTTTTTTGCAATAAGGGAAAAAACCGAAATACCTTGTGCATGTAAACATTGTCATTGAGCACCTTTCCTTTGCATTTAGACAATTTGACCAGCTTTTGCTATGGCTGCTACTTAGATACGTTCAGGTTATTTCACTTAGTTAAGTACCGTCCTAAACAAAAAACAGTATTCGACCGCAGCCAGTGTCAATGCCTGCTATTCTAGCTGTATACAAGACTGCAAGTGTGCATCTTGTTTGGAAGTGACTGCAGATTACAGATAAAATCCGACCTAATCATGGAAGCAAAGTATGATCTCAAGCTGTGGCGCAAGATGCATTTGAGTCACATTCTCATGCCATGAGTACTCTGCCTGCGCAAGCTACAATCTGGACATCTCTAGATATAAGATATGATTCCTGAACACACCCCATAAGACCTAAGGGCCAGGACACATTCAGCGTCTTTAACCGCCTGAAAAACGCCCTAAAATGATTAATTATTTATTATCAGGGTTGCCACACAATATAATGGGTAAAATTTCACAACTTTTCCATGACTTTCCAAGGACCAGTGATAACACTTTTTGTCTTGCCCCACTTGCATCTCTGATTCATACTCTATTCTATAATAATTTCAGCTAGTTGGCATGCAAGGAAAGAGAGAACGGGGGGAGATAATGACAAAACGTACGTGAT
The DNA here is from genome assembly GCF_008729295.1 of Plectropomus leopardus. NCBI lineage: Eukaryota > Metazoa > Chordata > Actinopteri > Perciformes > Serranidae > Plectropomus > Plectropomus leopardus. The sequence goes on along the minus strand of NC_056480.1, from coordinate 19,639,993 downwards.
GGTTAACAAAATATTACACATAGACACAAATCAGAGCTCTGTTACATCAACAGCTACAGAAAGAAATTGCCATTATGTTGCTTTTCGTGGGCGGTTGTCCAAGGAAAAATACTGTAACACAACAAAATTCCATGACTTTTCCAAAACTTTCAATAATTTTTCACTAATTCCATTACTTTTTCACACCTAGGAAATGTGATTGTGGAATTCCATGACTTATCCAAGTTTTCCATGCCCGTGGGAACCCTGTATTATAAAATGATATTTACGAATGAAACGCAAGATATCTTTTGCTAGTGATTAGTTGTTCGTCATCTCATGACATGCGATGTGCATTGCTGCATTTTGAAAATACAACTCTCGCTTGTCAATGCTTGCATGCTGCAGCAGTGTCGCTCTCGCTTTTGAGCGTGCCGTCTGCACGTCAATGGATTTGAGGGCGCAAAAACCGCAGCATGTGTCGGGCCCTAAAGCAGACAGCTCTTCAAAAACATCAAATCATACTTTTTATTTAGTAAAGAAAGTGAAGACCAGCTATCCAGACATTTTACAAGGCAATCCTATAAATTCACTTTTGCAATACCGCTGTTCAGATGCTGGGATCACTGTGAACGTAGGAGGAAATGCATGATGTTACTGGCATGCAATGATACGTGTGGAGATTCAAAGTGAATGATGGCTCAGGTGATGCTGCGATATAAACTTTAGCACAACTGATAAGACTCTGACTTATGGAGCACCAGCCTCTACTGGTATGAGGAAGACTACTGAGTTCACAAGAGGAAGAAGGGAATTTTTTTTAAACGTCTTAATCACAATGATGCTTGCGTAACTGTCAAAGATCAAAAGTAATGTGATAACAGAAACGTAATCAACAGGGATCTTCTGGGCAATTTCTGGGGGTTGTTGTCTGTATCTTACCTGTACGGTCCCTGATGTACTCAGGAAGGACCCGGTCCGATCGAGGGAGGTTTTGGAATTAGCTCGCACTATGTCTAAGCGTGACTGGTAGTCAGGGGGGTGCAGCGAACTCCTGAACACCTGCCAAAGACAGTAGGTGCTATATTTTTCCAAAGTGAAACAGAAGAATGGAAGCAATGCCTACACATCCATCAGTAATCTAAATGTGTGCACTGAACATAATGCTAGATAACCATGAATTTGAATTTAAAAAATGACTGTAAAGTGGCCACAGTGAGTGCACATGGTTAGTTTAGAGATGTTATGCAATACTTGGGGTATTTTTATATAACAGTTATATAAAACGTAGGAGCAAAAACACATAACTTGAATACTCCACATCTAAAATACCCAGCAAATCACTATCTGGCTATCTTTCTTTGGTCACACGTAAACAAAGCAGCTCAGAAGTTACGCCTCTGATAACGCAGCAAACTGCCATTTAAGCCACACCGAAAATAAATTCCACAAGCTCTCTCGATCAGGATTATCTTCATGCCTGTCATTGTGCCTTTTTTTTCCTCCGGATGACTCAATCTTCCATGCTTTGTACTATGAGTCATTGAAAAACAGCCTTGTCTGGGTGAGGAGTTTCGCTTCAATATGAATGGACGAGAGATGATTCAGTGCAAAAACACACAGATGAGATGGCAAGGGTGGAGAGAGATAGCACAAGGGCATCTGCAGGAGGAACCTCGCTCGCTGAATATCACTGATCCTTTGTTTTTACTCACTACGGACTTTGTCTCTTAAAATAGTAAAAGCAAACCTCTCAGACCGAATTGTAAACAGGAGAAAGTAGCTGATATGACTCTATCGTCCACACTCTTTCACTCCTGGTAACTCAGAGTGTGTGTGAGCAATAAGTCAATGAGTAATGGATGCATAAGACCATGATTCCATATCAGACTTGTTGGATCAGGCTAATCAAGTGCACAGGAGAGGGTGTGCAGAAAAACAGATCAGCTTTTCACGCTAGTACAAGGCCACATTTAAATATAGTGTTTGCCATTGACACAATGATTATACCAAGTCAATGATGTCACTTACATTTAAAAAAAATCATGTTTAAACTGGAGCACAGCATCAGCTTACCTCTAGGTCCTCCTCCTCATCCACACTTTGAATGCTCTGGTAGGCCAAGGTGTACACTTCCAATGCCTTGGCATGAAAGGACATCTCCACCGTTACAAACTCACCAAAGATTTTCTATAAGAGGAAAGACAAGGATAATATTAAATTGCTGAGCAGGCTTTGAAATGATTTCAATGCATCACACAAAGAGTTCTGAAATGACATAGGTGTAACAACTAAAGGAGGTTAAAAAGTTGTGGGCAGGTGTCAGAAAATACTGCTCAAATCGTCAGTGTCTGGTTTCACTTCACTGTCATCCACAGATGTATATTTACAGCGACTGAAACTGTAGTTCTTAATTTGAGGTGGATGGGAAGCTAGGTGCAGCAGACCTTGATGTCTCGAATCTTCTGCTTCTCAAACTCATCGATTGTCTCCTCCAGTTGCCTGGTGGTCCGTGTGGCATCCATGGTGGCTCTCTGGAGCTCACTTTCAGCCTGATGGGAGAACAATTTAATATGCAACACACTACAAAACAGGACAGACGAAAACAAAAGGTTATTGCTAAAGTTTCTGAGAAAAGCAGCTGACTATATTGAAATGTAACAGTATTCCTTTATGCTTGTTGATTTAAAGGGACAGATCACCTCCAAATCAAAAATGTTTATCTTCCTCTTACCTGTAGTGCTATTTAAAAATCTAGACTGTTTTGGTGCAGGTTGCTGAGTGTTGGAGATATAGCCTGTAGAGATGTCTGCCTTCTTTAGAACAGAATGGAACTAGAAGCTTGTGGTGCTCAAAGCCCCACTAAAAAGCACTGCCGATGATGTGAAACAACTGAAATTGGGCCAATATCATCCAACAGTAGAGCTGCAGTGCCTTAAGTTTCTGCAGTTACTGCGCCACCATTCGGCAAGAGTCTTTCATATCTTGACAATGTACACCTTAGTAATGTGTGCTCCTTCAACAAGAGGTAAAGTAATAACTGGACAGTTGTATTTCATGCATGTAATTTCACATAATATAAGATAAGCTGCTGTTATTGCTTAATTTTTTTACAGTGTTTTCTACAGTGGCTGCAGGATGGTATGAATGTAGCTGGTCAGACAATGACTCAACACATTCTTTCAGAGAAACTGCAGAGAGGTTTGTGAGTTTATGAGTTTAAGATTGAGATAAAAGCAACATGATGGGCTTCCATCAGATGAAGAGAATTGAAAAAACTTGTATCTGTCAGTGCATGTGACAAACAAGCATCCACTGAACTGTGGCTGAACTCTGTATGATTTCGGTTAGAGATGTTACAATCCATTTCCAAGCAAGTCTGGAAAGTGTTTAATCTTTTTGTGGTCATACATCAGCAGGCAGGAGATGGACAGATTATATGGGACACACCTGAGACTGAAAGATGGGTCAAGGACAACATAGACATAATCTTGTTACAATATTAACTTGAAACCTGAGTGAACTGGCTTGATTTCTTTCAAAAACATGGTAAGAGGGCCACGAGCAACTTAACAAGAAATGGCCCAAAAATTAGCAAGAAATTAGTAAAAGTAAAGAAAAGAAGAAAAAAAAGAGAAAATGATTTCAGAAGTGTTAAAAATTTCAATCGATATTTTTTTCTCTGTAGCATGATTTTAAGTATAAAATAAGAAAATTATAAATACAGTTTGACCAACTTTTTCATGTTTTTTTTAATAATATCTATCTAATAATCACCCCAGCTAAGTTTCAGATAACTTCCTTGTTACCTTTTCTGTTGGGGTATATTTTTTTTTGCAGTTTGCGAGTTCCTTATTAGTTTTTTCCTATGTTTTTGAGAGAAATCAATCCAATTTTCTCAGGTTTCAGAGGTTAAGATCCTAGTAAAACACATCTAAATGCAGCACAAGAAAGCTGATGCCAATCCAGTTGTTGAAGGGTTAATTCAGTTCTCTAACTAACGAGGAATTATGCTGCATTAAAAAGTACACAGTTGGTTATTGTTACATTACAAGTGTTTTGTTTGATAGTGTAGGATTTGATAAACAAGGCAAGGATACAATAATCTGCCTGTCTGAGGGGTTTCTCTGTCTGGTCCTCTCAAGCTGAGCCATCTGTTTGGCTTCTCTGTCTCTGGCACTCTGAGTCGCCTTCAGATCCTCCTGCATGGATGCACGAGCACACAAGGACAAAGTAGTCATTATGAGAATGACAGTCAATTATTTATAAACTTGTGTAAGGGCATAATCCAACAAACATTTGGTGAAGCTCAGTGTTTCCGGATCAAGAGCTCATGTACACCCTGTTGTGCAGGTCCTTGTTTTGGCTTTACTCAGAAACAGTTGGAATGAAATATTAAAGAGTGATATATTGTTTCAGCATCCACACAATCCAGTTCACTTTTTTTAATGACTAAATAACCTAATTTAGCCAGACCTAATTAAATTTTGGCAGGCTCACTCTGCCTGTGCAACAAATGACCGATCACAATCAATCTCAAAGAGGACCGTTTCTTTTCAACAAGCTGAGAAATGTTGTTTTTTGGCATGTACTTTAAATTCCAGCAAGTCTGCAGTTTGAAAGTATTTAAGTTTTAACAAGACTAGACTAGAAAAAGAAGCACTTTTGACAGAACTTTGAAACAGTGGTCCTCTTAAACTGAGCCATCTGTTTGAATGGACAACACGAGGCAACGTGTCTAAGTTATGGCAACACTGTATGAGCAGGACCCCAAAGGTCACAAAGATACAATAGACTTTATATGTATTTTCAATAAGAAAATTCTCTTTAAAGGTATACTATGTAAAACTTCACAAAAAAACAACAACAGAAACACTCATACAGAAGTAATTCTTTGCAATCATTACTTATGACCCACTACAAGTGTAAAGTAGTGTTTTTTTCTGTAGCAGCTCTGCTCTATGTATCTGATTATTTCTTGTGTTAGGGATGGTTAAACACCCACAGTGCTCAGGTGAGATCAGGGTTTATAAAAAGGCAGCAGCCAGGTGCCAGATCATAAGCAGTTGGTATCTAAGAGATACAGTGCTGAAAAAAACACAAGTATCGCAAGGCAAAAACGCCACACAAGTGTGAATCTGGGGTTGTTTTTTATTTTGCTAATTTAGCAAGCAGTAGCTGACAATCCTGCACTGTGTGCCTTTAATCCTGCTTAAAATAAGATGCTGAGAGGGGAAAATACTGACAGTGGCACAAAGAAAGGCTGATGTGTCAGTTGGATATTATCATTAAATCAATACTGCCATCATGTGGCCACACAGTAAATTGCTCTGTGTCCCAAATTGCCCCCTAAGTCTCTATTCTCATTTTGGTGACACTATTACTACATTTTTGATGGCTAGAGCACACTTAATTATGAAATGTGCAGTTCAAAAAAGCTGCAGTCAGACTCGGCTGGAACTGAAATAAGAGTTAGGGATTCTATACAGCGAAGGGCCAAGGCAGGAAGCTAAACAATTTCACCATCTTTGAGGGACTCATCTTTTTTCTTTTAACGTTTCATGTAACTGACAGCCGGAGCAACATTTGCTGCAATACTGTATAACTATTTTGAATCTGATATTTTAACGAGCAAGAATAAATAGCACCAAGCCCCTGATCTCATGTTTTCCAAGCTGTTAAAGACGCTGCATGTGTATCACCCCTAAGATAGAAAAGCAATAGCAGTGCTCTGATCAGTTGTACAGAAGTTTATGTATATATGTTTTTCTGAAAGTTTCTCTTTGAGAGGTCGTTTGACTAATTTAAGAATAACTGCACAGACACATGGATTAACAGGGTTAAAAGGCATTGAATACATTAATCTAAAAAACAAGGCCTTAATTGGTATTAAATTGACTTAAATTAATCTTTCAAAGGTTTTAAAAATGCTCAGACATGAAGTAGGATCTTCTAATGTTGCATTGTAAAATCTCTTTAAAAAAGTGCTTTTTCACTGGACAAAAAAAGTCAGGTTGTATGTTACAATAAACATTTGGACAAAAATAAAATTGTCCTTCAATTTTGGTTATTAGAAAACTGGTCTTAAACTTTATTCCAAGTGGCATTAAAAAAGTCTTAAATCTTCCTTGTCTTATACTTTAGGAATCATGATTAAACTTTTTCAGTGTCATTTGGCTCACTTGGAGTCAGTGTAGACATCCACGCGGCTGCGGCTCACAGCAACTCTTACCCTTTTACGTTTCACTACAGCTCCATAACTTTTTAATGGCTCTATGACTTTGGCTTCAAGTCTTTCCACCTGCAAGGCAAATAACTTCACGTTAGGTTCCAACAAATTTATACTTTGGCTGTGAACATGAAATGATGATTGAAGTCAAAGCAGCAGGAAATGAAATACTGCAGTTTTACCTCAGCTTGGCGGTAGTCTTGAATCTTGGCCAGGTGGTCAGCAAACTGCTTCATACCCCTCTTCAAGTGCGGGGTTTCTGTGTCTGCATACATGCCGATTTCCCGAACCAGGATATCCGACTTATCCCTTAGCCTGGCTGTTTTACGGACATAGGCAGCAAACAGTTGGCACATCTCTCCAAAATGTTTCTCCACATTGGTGATGTTTTCCTGGATCTTTTTTGTCTGGTTGTCCCTGGAGAGGTTTGAGGGCAACATTAACAACAGTCCTCAAATAGTGCAGTGGTTCTCAACCTTTTTCATGTCAAGGACTCCTAAATTGAAACACATTTGGTCACAGAGCCCGATTTAGATTTTGCTTCAGGGACCTCCATCTAAAAATATGTTGGTTATTGGAATAGGACTAGATTACTATAGGTGCCAACTATAGTTGAGGGCACAACTGTGGAGGAAGTGAAACCTATCATCAGAATAATCACTGTTATGACTCTTACTCACGTTGTGTGAGCTTACACTTACAGTAAATTAAATATCGAAAATAACAGGGCTGCCCCTTAAAAGTTGTAGATTTGAATTATCAGTCGGAAACCCTTGGTTGGCTGAGATTGCTTAAAGTCGAGCAGTTGTTTTTGTTCTTTTGTTGCTAGTGAGGTAAGCGTGCTGTTCTGGGTACTTCTGGGGACGAATTGGTCCACAGATTTTATGCAGAGTGAGTCCTTCTGACTTGCATGCTACTTTTTGGAACTGAGAGCTGCGGTCAGACATGCAGGCAGTGACACAGAAGAGGAGAAGTGGTGAATTTACAGCTCACAGTAACTTAATAGGACACCGTCTGTGTATTTTGTTTGAAAGTGTCAGCACAAATGTTGTTTCATATTTAGCACCCATTGTTAGTGCTGTTAGCTTGTTACTAATGACATTAATACTGCTCTCATACTCAGCATCCCATGGAGCTTATTCAAACTTTAAAACCTTGTATGGAAAAAAATGAATTGTTGAATATTTGGATTGAACAGCCAAGTCCGCTACGACTGGCATAATTCTGAGTCGGACATAGCCCTAGCCCTTATCGTTTTTTTGGATGAGTTTTTGGTTAGGTGCCTAGAATAAGGTTTGTGGTTAACACAAGCTTAAGAGACTTCATATTTTGTTGTGCAGCGTAAAATATGGCAAAAAAAAAATACTATGCTTGTGAATTTGGAAGCTTTTGTGCCTTAAAAAAGGTGGTTGCTAAGCAGTGGCTAATGAGACCACAGAATGTCATCCCGTCGAACATGACGTTACAGCCTTCTTGTGGTAGGGATTTTCATGTGGCCACAGTGAAGATGGTTTATGGCCTGATGCTAGCTTTTTAGTTTTGGCGAAAGCATTTAGCTTCAGTAACCCTATGATGTTAATTTGTGACAATTATCTAACTAAATAATCCAAAATTGAATGGAAAGATGAAAAATCCTAAAAGCTTTTTGATGAGGGAATCAGGGCGATGCAATCTTTCACTTCAGTCTTCAGAAAAACATCATCCCAGGTGCACTGGCTTTCCCATTTTCTGGCAATCCCCTGGAACTGCCTCAAGGACCCTTGAGGGTCCTCCTACCCCTTGTTGAGAACCAATGAAATGGTGTATAAGGGAGGGATAGGAAAGTGCACATGATTAACAGATTTGTTCAAGGATGACAGTTTATCCTCATTTTTCTTGCACAATAAGTCATTTAAGTTTAAACAAACTAAAGTCACATCTGTGTAGCAGCCCGCTGAAATCTCTTGTGGATGTGATGTACAATGTTTCCAGATTATTTCGTTATTGCCGTTATTTCATCATCATTGATGACACAAACACATAGCCAGCTGAGTGTGTCAAAGCAAATTTCAACAGGAAATCGTTAGCACTTGAGCTTTCTTTTAGAGATTATGTCGAAAATCTGTTTTAGCGGCTTGTCCGTTTAGGGATAATAAACAATCTCATCATAGTCCACTAAAGGCGTCTCGGCGTTTACGCCTACTGGCGAATAACAGTTAAGTCGTTCCCAGTTTTACCCGTAATTAACTAAGTTAACGAAGTAGCAAATCTATGGTATATTCGCTGTAAGCTACATTTGAAGTTGTTTTTTGTCAACGCTAACGTTTTTTTGTTAACGCAAAGCGGTAACTTGGTTCCTTTGCAACTAACATTTACGACGGATTTATTTTGACGCAGAGTGTCTCTCACCTCGCTCTTGCATCCGGTGTACGGCTCATCCTCTCAGAAAGGCAGTAAATTAAATCAATATAATGTTTAGACAAGTTTATCTGGACCGAAATTTAATGCAAGCTAGCGTACTTTGCTTGCTCTGCTACAAGCTAGCACGCCAGTCTGCCGTTTCCATGGAGTCCCGGGCGTTTCCGCTTGAGCAATGCATTCTGGGAGATGGAGTCGCTGGTTGACTCACCTTTTTTTTCTCTTACCCTGCATGTTTTTAAATTGGGGAGAGTGTGGAGCTCTTGAGAGAACGAAAATAGTGTCAGATCTGAGTTGAAGGTGAGGCAGTGCACTTTGTTTTGACAGTTTTGGTGTCATGGAATATTGTGTTTTGTGTAGGGACACTTTTGTTATTTATGAGAGGGGAGGTGATGGTTTAAAACAGGGGAGGCACTTCAGATGATTTTTAAGCATTGGGAAGGGAAAACTGCAAATTGGTTTAAAAGGCATGTTTTATTTATTTATTTATTTATTTATTTATTTTTTAAAATCTCCAAAATTACACCATTTATCATAGCCAGAAACTGTGAGTTATAGGGTGGAGGGAGGGCCATGCAGGCTCAGTGAAAAATGTTTGCAGCTCTGAGGAGAGCTGTGACATTGAAAAAAAGAAGATAAATACATGACTGCATTCATGTAACCCTTTTATTCAAAACTCTTTAAAAAGTACCCTTCATCCACACCCACAGATACTGATGGAGTACTGTCATAGAAGGGGCTGGCTGAATCATCCGAAGAAATTGGGGTTCAGCATCTTGCTCAATGGGAGATGGAGATTAAATCATCACCCCTGCCATTACTGGACAGACCACCTGATCTGCTGACCGTCAGGTAGGAATCTCTCACACTGTTTAATTTCAAACACAGGACTTTTACTTGTTATTAAGGATTCGTACAATATGCAATTGCTAGTAAGCATCTGAATGCATCTTCTGTTATTTCTGTTAAGAAATAACGTTGGTCCTTATTATAAAGTCTACACATACATACTGGCTAGGTCATATTGCTTCAAGGAAAATGAGGGGAATATAGTCCATGATGAGTATTTAAAGATCAATTGTGTAAAATTTTGGGGGATTTAGTGGCATCTAGCAGGGAGGATTGTATTTTGCAAAACGTGAATAGCCGGAGAGCGTTTGGTTTGTCTGTTCTGGGCTACTGTAAAAATCTCAAAAGATGAGGACCCTCTCCTCATTAAGGTATAAACTGCTCATTTCAAGATACCACAACTACAGAAATTCTTTTTTTCAAGTGATTATACACCAAAGAAAACATACTTATTATAATATATTCTATCTTGCCAATATATCCCTTTAAATCCTACACACTGGACCATGTGTAGTTTGTGCTCTGGGAAACAGCAGCTCTCCTCCTGATAACCTTAGAGCCAGGGAGGGTTCATTTGGTAAAATAGAGTTTAAAGTTTAAACTCTATACTCTAATACGCCTGAGATCTGGTGTGGTGTTCAGTTTTCTTAGTCTTTAGGACGTTGGCAGTAGCATTCTGAATGAAGGGGAGTTGTCTGAGAGTCTTTTGAGACCTGGGAAAACTCCATTATACTAATCTAACCTGCTGGAAATGAAAGTATGGATTAGTTTCTCTAAGTCGTGCCTGGAAGCGTGGTGTTGTCCAAGGCACTGCTGTCAGTAGTCCAAGTTATTGTTGGGGAACAGAAGGCAGTTCATCGTGGATTATGGTGACCCAGAGTTTCAGGCACAAATTATCTTCCCAGTGATTTAGTTGTGTCAGTGAACCATTTTAGCCGGGCAGTTAAAACAGTCATAAATTAGCAGAAATAATAGCAAAGTGAAAACAAAGGAAAAAAAGCATCCACACTGTAGCAAAACAGGAAGTAAACTTGTCTTTTGTTAACCAGCCAAAATAAGCCATAAAAGCACCTATGAAATCTGTAATACTGTGTGCCTTTTGGAGATATTAAACCAAAATATCAAACCAGTAATTTGCTAATCTCCATGGTTTGTTTCTTGGGCAATAGCAAGTTAATATCCCTGCTGCTGGAAAAACAAAATATTTGTCTGCTTTCTGCAGCTTCTATAATTCCCCAAATAGATCAAGGTACATTGCCTACATTGCAACAAAGAGGGCCACAAATAGTCCTTTTCAACAACAGCTTGACTGCTTTTGAACTGGTGCCAAGAGCAGACTTTGTGATCACTGAAATGAATGGAGGCCTCATTGTAATTCCCTCCTCTGTGTTTGGGAATGCATGAATGTCACCAGCTGCCACGTCTGCTCCTCTGTGGAAAATGTCCAAAAACCTTAATTATCACGCTTAATCATCCATGGGATTGAAGCTGGGGAGATCCCACTGTAACAGATTGGCGATGTAAAACACGGTCATTGCATTGAGCTGTGTGCCTGGAATCCCAAGAGGATCTGGTTTATACTCTCTCGTACAGCTGATGCTGGTATAGATTCAGTTTTTCGTTAAATGCTTGTGATATAAACCTTCCTCTGCTGCAGCTGAGGGGTCATTACATTTTTTCCTTTGATGATTTCTGAAAGTATCAACACCAGTTTTCTTTTGCTGCAATTAGATGCCTTTTACTAACAGTTATACCTCTGAAACCTGAGAAAATTGGTTGGATTTCTTTCAGAAACACTGGAAAAAACATAAATAGCAACTTGGCAAAAATTTCCAGTCAACTGCAAAACAATAAGGAAAAGGATATAAATGAATTATTAGATATTATCCATCTTAAAAACTATATTCATAATCCTGTTAATTACATACTGAAAATTATGTTACAGGAAAATAAATATTTATTTTTAGCACTTTCTTGAGATAATTTTCAGTTTTTCTTCATTATTTTTAGACAATTTTCTTGTTATTTTTTACTAATTTCTTTAATTTTTTTAGGCAGTTTCTTGGTAGGTTTCTCATCCCCCTGTTCCCAAGTTTTTGTCAAAATCAAATTGCTCAGGTCTCAAAGGGTTGAATGAAGTTGAAGTCTAGTGGCTTGGGGGAAGAATTATGTTTCTAAAAGGAGTTACGTCACATCTCGCAATGAAAATGTTCATCTCTGAATCTCTGTATGATTTTGCAATTATATAAAATACAGTAAAAAGAGCCAGCAGCAAAGCAGAGTTTTTCAGCTTCTTCAATGTGATTGCATTACTTAACCACATGGTGGCAATCTGCTTCCATTCATCACTTTGCTGAATATCCAAATATGAATTTGCATGGTTACAGGTGGACTCTGAGCTGTTTGTGCATTATTCCTCCATGCACAGTAAGAGCGCACTGACTCACGTCTCTCCTCGCTGTCTTCATCATCATATGTTTACATTATTCAGGAGTCCCTGGCAGTATCCCAGGATTAGATTCAAAATCCCCAAACAATATAACAAATATAACAGATGCCTGTCTAGCCGGTGTCCTGCAGGATCTTTGTGTTGAAAGAAGCCTACGGCTGTGGAGCTATTTGCGTTGGCTGCTGGCAAATGTATTCAGGAGTGGTGGCATCTTTTTCGACTGTGCATCTGACTTTCTTAAAAAACAGATGGTGTTGTTTCCAAACTACCAATTAGCAAGGAGAGGGTAGCAACCACTAGCAGCTCTCCCTGCCTCTTTCATGCTCTCGTCTCCCTTTCTCTCTCTCTGTCTTTGTCCCTCTGTGCCCTCTTGTTCAGTCTTCAGCTGTCTCTGTTTCTCTCCCTGCCTGACTGTCCCTCTCTGCAGCTCTCTGTCGGCAGTACCACGCTGGAGAGATGTGTGGCCTGCTGAACAGATTGGGAGTGACATATGTCAGACGTAGGGGGACTTAGTGGGGCAACCAAGTATGTGTCCCCCAGCGTGTGTGTGTGTGTGTGTGTGTGTGTGTGTATGTGTGTGTGTTGACTCTGCTCCTTCAGGTGTGAGTCCTGGTGTGAGGACTCCAGACTCGAGGCTCTCCTCCCTCACAGAGGCACTCATAGATTCCCTGTTAATGACAAGAAGGAGTCTGTGGGAGGTGTGTGAGTGTGAGTGTGAGTGTGTGTGTGTGTGTGTGTGTGTTCAGGGATGCTGAGGATTATGAACAGTGTGATATCTTGTTTGCTACTTGGTGCATAAAATGAAATTACAAGCCAAGAGTCAATATCTCAACATGCTGATTTTGGCCCACCTCGCTCTCCGTCCTCAAACTGCTGCATTCCTGTGATTTGGCAGAGGGACACAGCACTGCTCCTTTGCAGAAATTAACCCTCAAATATCCAGTGGGAAATAATATCATCTCTATGTACTATAACCTAGGTTATACAAACAAAACAAAAACAAAAAACACTGAATAAATGTTTCATGTTAAAATCTCTTTGGTTCTCTCTCTGATAAACTCAGATCTAGATTTTTAGGATTTTTCTACCGGCACCCCAGTTATCCACAGAGGTCTGCTCCTCTCGACAACAAACAGACCCATGATTTAAAACATTAAAAACACTGAATGTAGCGGTTTCACATTAAAATCTGTATTTCTCAGGTGCTGCTTGGAACGATAGGGGCTGGAGTTGAACTGCCACTGCAACGTTTGGTAAAAACATAAGATTCAGATGTTTTTACCGGGAGCCGAATTCTCCTCCCCTCTCCAAAAATTGATAGACGAGATGATTTAACCCCCTTAGAACACCAGCTAAGGCACCTTCACCTTAAAAATCAGGGATAATGCAAGTACACAACTAAATAATATATATCTTTGGTCGACTCGTTTTTAAATATTCGAATGCAGAAAAGTTACATATTGATTGAATTCATTTAAGTTCAGCTATAACATTCAACTACACTTAATTTTCAGCCTACAGCAATCGTTCCTACTGTCATAACAATATCTCTTCTGATAAATTCTTTACGTAGATGTACATTAATTTGTCATTTCACATAAACATGATGTCACAGATCTTTTCTCCCCGTGCACAGACAGCCATGATGATAACTGGTTTCTGAATCACACATTCCAGACATGAAATTCAGCGATATTCCCCTCTAACTCCAGCAACCTTGAACAAAAGTCCTCTCTCCGCAGTTAAGCGGGTGCTTGAAGGGCAAGCCAACGCAGACACGGTCCAGTGCCTTTATTGACCCAATGAAAAACCTCTCCGTGTCTCCAGGGGCTTGGAGCTCAGGTTAGGGTCTTTGTTGTCTGCGTTCATTAGTGTCTCCTTCACTATCGCTCCCTCTCTCTCTTCCTCCATCTCTATCTCTCTTACTCTCTAACACCTCCTTTTCGAACTCCCTCACTCCCTCGCTGCTGCTCTTTTTCCCCCCGAGGAGCTGGAGAAGAAAATGTCACCAGATCAAATTAGTGAGAGCCTCCAACTCTGCCTGTCTGCCTCTGTCTGTCTATTCCACCGAGTGATAGCGTCACTCATGGAAGTTTCCAGAAGTTTATTTGTGTCCAAACTTTATCTTCCCTAGGTATGATACTCTATGACTCTACTGATTATGCAGGGTATTTTTTCTTAAAGTTGTTTCAAAGTAAATTTTTCACCATATTTTTTTCTTCTAGATTTTTGTTTTTTTCGTTGTATTCCTTAGAAGGCACATATATTCTTTGCTGTTTCGGTCACTGTGAAGGTTTACATGAGCTGACTGCCAAGCAGAAGGACATAAGAGACATTGGTTTGTGGGCTGGTTGACAATTTAAAGAAAAGCTTGACATTTTCAGACATATGCTTATTCGCTCTCTTGCAGAGTTCAGTCAGAAGATTAGTACCACTCTCAACTTTTTCCATTTAATATGAGGTTTGAGCCAGGAGTCAGTTATTGTAGCTTAGCATAAATTGCCAATTGATATGGTATTTCAAGTTATGTGCTGGGTTGTTTCTTGGCTGTATGTGTTTTTATTGGCATGCAGTTGCGAGGTAACAATAAAGCAGATAGTTTGGGACAACCCCCCCTGTAAACCACAACTTTTTAGTTTTACTTTTTGATATTTGAAGTGTATGATAACAATGACCACAAACCTTTTTTTTCTCCTCTCTCTCTTTTAAATGCATGTGTCCCCTTGTATCATTCTGTGTCCCCTCTCTTAATTTGGATGTTTTTTAAGGTCTGTGAATGCAGCACAGGTGGAGCTCTCAATAAGTTTTTTTTTCTCAGCAGTATTTTTGGGGCTAGCAGGGTGGATTATTGATCTGTTCAGATCAGATCAAATTGATGGATGAGCAAAGCAGCTGCTGTGAATCAATGCAAATTTTTGGACCCAGCAGAATGTCTAAGTTTCACTGTAACGACGCCTGATGCTCTGCTGCTCCATCTGTGCCCAGTGTAGACTCTGCGCTTGGAGAGGTGCAATATATAACCAAATGATACATATATGGCAGCAGATGTTTACCATAAATACATGAGTGGGAAACCGTGATGTTCGTCGCCTTTCTTGGATTCTCCGTTCACCGTAGAGGCATGGTAGAAAAAGATTTTTAGCTTGTGGCGGGCTAGCTGTTGCCCTCACTCCAAGTCTTGTATGCTAAGCAGAGCTAATTTTCTACTGGCTCTACACTGCAAAAAGGGAAATTAAAACAAAGTAAAAGGGCCTTGTTTCACAGAAATTGGTCTTTTTTTTTTTCTTTTTTTTTTAAAACTCTAACTTAGCCGTAAGTGTGAATATGAACGTGAATGGTTGTTGAGTTGTTGGTCTGTTTTTCCCAAAAATGTAGTCTTATTTTAAGCTTTTTTTCTAATATTAATCCTGAAGTATGTTTTAAATTCTTAAAGGCAGTTTAATCAAGGGACAAAAATATTTGTTTTAAGCAAGTCTGTCTTAAACAACTGAGTTTTCATTGCTTGTAGTAAACTGATTTTTGTCTTTTTTGTCTAGTTTTAAGGTCCATTAGTTTTTTGAGTGGCTAAACATTTATGCTTGTTCTAAGAATGCTTGCCAAGGAAAATGTGCATACCCCATTGGCAGATTTCTTTTTCTGAATTCAAGACAATTTGATAATATAAATAACAATAACTTATTTCAAGTGGGGCTGTCTTTACAGTGTTGCATCACGTGTAATGGACAAATATGAGAGTTGCATCGATCCTCTCTTGTAAGTCATGACAAGAAAGCGAGCAAGCTTATTTCCAAAAATACTGAAATATTTTTTAAGTGTCAAACAATACGTATATCATCCTTATTATTCCTCTGAATGAGGAAGACAACACCTTGGCATTTTGAGTAAGCCTCAATCTCTCACACCCTGTCTTTTTTTTTTTTTGCAATGTCACCACCACCACATAACTTATTCATAGCACATTTCATATTCATAGCCTTCTTTACTTCACTGAGACGCATCGGACATAGTGATTTCTCTCTCGGCCTGGCGTTATTTACCTTAATGCATTTTAGTGGAGTGAAAGGGAGCATTGCCAGACGTCCATCTTTGCAAACAGATGACTTTAATGCATGTTAACCTTGGTGGCAGTAAAAGGCTTCACCATTATTCCTCTTAAACCATACAGTGTCTATCAGAGTCCATTGGGGAGAAACCCGAGCACTTCCAGGACCGACCACAAAAGAGCTCTAATTGAAAATGACTTCAGACTATTGAAAAAGAGGAAGAGGCTTGTGCTCAACATTGTGTGTATTTTTTAGTGTGAAGCTTGTTTGTATAGATCATTTTTCCCAGCTAATGTTAACTAATAAACATGCTGTTGTAGGTTAAATGTAAAGCAATAATGTAAAAAAGAGGAGACTAAAGAAAGAACAAGAAACAAAGCGATCTACAGTAAGAGTGAAAGGAACACACAGAAGTCCATTTCCATTGTGCTCCATCACAGGGAGATGAAAGTGGCCACTGTCCTTCTGCCATCAATATGCAAATAGGAAAAAATGGCCCTTGAGTGCGGGGAGCAGCTCCCTCAAGTGCATTCATTAGCCACCGTTAGCATAATTGATTCCCAGTCCTGCCATAAAACTGGTCACTCCCTGCGCCTCTCGCTCTGGGGGATCCTCGGGGGACTTCACGGGCTAACTTCAATCATAAATCATTAAAGGACACTACTAGCCAATGGACTTTGCCAAGGCCCCAGAGACAGACGAGCAACAGTAATACTGTCACTGACGTCTAAATCATCGATGTGACATATAAAGGTGCCTACAGGCTGACATCTCCTACACTCCACCTCTCTATCCCCATTTCCTTACTCAGTGTCATAAAAATGTATGTGTTCTGTAATTAGGCAGCATGTATCTCAACACAGTATGTGTCAGAGATGTGGTGTTTGGATTTGTGCCTGAGATGATTTAGGTAATTGCGTGATATTTTCGGTTGAGACACCCCAAGTGAAAACGCTTTTCCTTTACAGATCAGTTTTGAGATCTTGGGCTATTTTGCTTCTATAAAATGGCATCTTTCAGTCTAGTGCAAAGCAGAAAAACCAAAACAAATTAAACTTGAAATTTCTGAAAACATGGTGGAAAAGAAGAAATTGTAAAAAAAAAAAAAAAAAAGACAACAAACAAACAAAACAAAAGCAAAAAGAAGTTTCATGGTGGTCACATTTTTGTTACCCTGTACACCGGGGATTTTTTCTGTCAACTAGAGTAAATCTAATTCTTTGTTGTGATGTTTTATAAAATCTTGTGAATCACTTAATCCTTTCTAACCTGAGCACATTAATTTGATTTCGTTTAAAAACACTGGATAAGCAATGAAAGAAAAAATGACCCCAAAAAAGCCAAAAAAAAAAAAATGTGTGAACAATTCAAGAAAATTACCAGAAAATTAGTAATTTATAAATAAATAAATAAATAAAATAACCCCCCGCCTCCAAGGAAATGGCCTGGAAAAAGTGATGAAAATATTATAATAATTTTGTAACATAATTTTAAATATGTAATTCTGCAGTTTTCCCCGAGCTTTTTTTCTTTTTTCCATTGACATTTTTCCCCGTCAATTTTAAAATAATTTTCTAAAACTACTTATTCCCTGCAATTTGTGGATAATTTCTTGACAACTTGCTCATTGTCTTTTTTCCCATGTCTTTAAAAGAAATTGCACCAATTTGCTCAGGGTTCAAATGTTGAATACTTGTGAAAGAGTAAAAGTAAAAAATCAATACTTCCTGACAGCGTATATGATGTCCACATCTCAAAATAAGCTTTAGATTTTTATTCTTATGACTCTGAAAAATCTAAGATATTTGCTTGTGTGCACAACCAAACAGTAAAATTGGTAAAACTAATGAGCATTCTGTGAAGTGTCCCTCAGTCATAAGCTACTTTGGTAATTAAATGAACATCAGGACTGTAGACCGGTTACTGCAGAAGTCATGATTGCTATTAGCTTCAGCCGTATTTCTCTCCCCAGCATAACCATTCACAGCAGGTGTGGGGCTTATTAAGGCTCCTACTAGAGAAAGAGAGAGGGTCTGTGTGGTAAAAGATTTTTTTTTAATCTTTCCATTCAACCCTCCCTCCATCTGTCCATCCATCCATCCATCCCTTCTCTATACAGTCTAATTAAACTCATCAAGTTGTGCAGTGAAGGCTCCCAGCACCTCCGAGAAGCAGAAAGTAAGTGCGAGGGACAGAGAGAAAGAGAAAGTGATAGCAACATGCTCATGATGTATCGCCACTTCGCAAAATAAAACATATTCATAAAGAATATTCATTACCTCCACCAGCCATCCCCCAGATGGCCAGAAAATTGGCTTTGTGTTGAGATGTGGATTCAGGCATGCATATTAATGGAAGACAGATGTAAACGCATATTCATATTCTTTGGCTTCTATTTTTTTTGTGTGTGTGACAGACAAAATGATAATGCATCCACTTAGGAGAGGGGAAAAGGGGCTGCATCCAGGAAGCAATTCACCTCTAATGTGCTGGTGGGTTATTGGCTTTTTGTCAGACTGGCAGTGTGTGTCCCTTATTGTCTAGTGTGTATCTGTGTGTGGAGTTGTCCCATCTACATTTTAAGTGCTCCCGCTCTCTCTGTCTCTCACGCATACACACACATTGCTCAGCGTATGGCTTTGAGGCTTTGACGTGCAGGTCACTGATACCTCAGACACACTGAGATATTCTGTCTTCTTTAAATGGCAACAGTGTGTGTGCACTTTGATATGCAGTTATATGTTTGTAGACTTTAACCACCATCACTATATCACTATTTCAGTAAGGACATAAAAGTTTAACATGTTACACACTGCTGCCTTTTTTCAGGTCTCTGCTTGAAAATAGTCTTTGTTTAAATACAGATTATATCTCAGCAACCACAAGATCAATATGAATAATAACCGTCTTTATCTAAACATAACAAATGGGAGATTAACTTGAGAGCTCTAATCATCAGTACAGATGCTACTAGACCAGATTGAATGACGGAACAAGAACAAACAACAAAGAACAAAAATAATAATATGCTTTTGAAATAATGAAAAATTACCCCAAAGCTCAAGAAAACCATAAAACAACATCCTCCACTCACCCATGCAGAGACAGATGCTTATAAAATGAAGCAGGACACTATAAAAGAGCATTAAGTAAATACATTTTTAGTCAAGATCTTGAAATTGACATTTTTCACATATAATTATGCTTATGTTTTCGGCTTTATTTCTAAAAATATACATGTCCACTCAAAGAAGCCCCCCTAAGCCTTGAAACTATATATTTTAACTATGCATTTTAGGCAACATTGTCGTTTTATTGTAGACTGCATAAGCACCGAATGTTTAGATGGACTGGCTGTTGTCAGAGAAAGGTCATGGAGAGTGTTTGCAACATGTGACTGTGAAACGGTTGAGAATACTGTTAATGTGACTTTTAATCATCAAAATCCTATCCTCACTTTCTCCATATGCTAGCCCCATTGTCTCCACAAGAGGACAGTAGCGCTCTCTCAGCCTCCTCCTTAAAGGCCAGACACCAAAACTGGCTGCATAACTATGGCATTGGTGGTATGTAAATTATAGTTCTTTTACTTATAGGTATTCACAGTCAGGGCATAAAGAAAGTTGAGTTTTGCATACATCAGTGTGCATTAGGGATATCCAATTTTCTGATGCTGATATGTAACAACTCATCTGACTGATAACTGATACTGATAGATACATCCATGTTTTTCCCACCTAATTTCAGTGATCATCAATTCTCTTCCGTAGTGGAATTAACATAAAATAAAATGCTTTTCAATGTGTGTAATATTTATTCATTGAGCAAAATAAGATAAATACTTCAACTTAGAGTTGATATTTTGTACATGTTCACTTTGTCCCAAAAAAATAAAAAAATGAAAAATCTTAAATACTCATAAATACAGGCACTCCTCATTCTATTATACTCACTGTATAATGCACAGCATGCACCATCTGAGCTCAGTCTCAGGTCTCTACAGGTGGAACATGGCAGCTGTGCTGAAAGATACTGTGGCACCTAGTGGTGGAGGGATAAGTTACAGTGGCCATTTGTTAAACAGCGGATGTAGAAGTGGGTTTATGTTTGTCATGTTTGTGTTTTGCATATTTACCTGTAGCTACTATTGCTGTATTAGTTTGTGTTATTGTGTTTTTGCTGATATATGAATCTGATTTCCTTTAAGTATTCCTAATTATTTTATAATGCAAGATGTTGCTGCCAGTATGTATGTACGACCCTTTGTTATGATACATAGTGAAACCATTCCGCTAACACCATGACACAAATACTATAGCCACTGCTCCAATACCCAACTCTGGTACTCCCCTATACATATTAGATCACATTCCCATGTTACAGCCTGTATATGTCACTGTAAGAATAGAGGAGGTTTTTAATAGAAATGGCCTCATAAACCTTCATTCCTGTAACAGTGCACTGCTCAATTGGAGTAAAACCTTCTTTGTGTAAGTGTGTGCCAATATGGAAAATTAAAGCCAGTTCATAAAAAGCAGTGCTAAATCAATGGGAGCCATAAAAGTTACAGGGTAATATTAAAATGTGGGGGGAAGGGGGGCAATAGTGGCATTAACACGCTGGGCCTGAATTATCATGTTAATTTAATATCCAGTCTTCAAATGAAGCAGAAAGCCCAATAAAGGTCAATTAAGCAACTAGCCTCCCATCTCCATTTAGAATTTTATGGCCTCGTCTAAATCATGGAGCTGGTACCGGGTCCACGGGGCCCCACCGGCTGCTGGACACCTTTGGGACCCAGTGAGTCCACAAGCTTTTAAGATCTAAGTTCATGATGGTGGTTAGTTTGGATTAGGACAGCTCTGTGATTGTAGCTCCACCTTGCCCCCTAATAACTATATTGAATTATAGATGTTATTCTTGCTGCTGCACACAAGAACAATGTTTACACATCCAGGTCCCATTTTACGCAGCTGAAATGCAGCTGCTGGAAGCAAGGCCAAGTTGTATCCAACATGAACTTTCTACCCCTGTGGATTTTAAATGTGGGTGGTGAGAATGCTTTTAAATCCATCACTGTGTGCAGCAGAGAGAGCAAGATAATTTCTAACATCTGTGGAAACTGTGGAACTGTCAAACTTCCTGATTTCTCCAAAAGAAATAAAACTTTGGTTCTCATTCTGCTGAAAAGTATTAGCAATACATGGCCACTCACTCTATCACCTTATCTGCTTTATTATCACTGCGGCCCCCTGAAAGTCAAAGATTTCTAATCATCAGTTGGAGATCCCTCGGTCGACTGAGATTCACCAACTTGAGAAGTTGTTTTCTTTATTTATTTTTATTTTTTTTGTCAGTCATTGTCCAGTTAGGACTACCTCTAGGGACATTTTGGTCCCCAGAATAAACCCTCAGACAGACGCAGCTGGCTGGAAGAAGAAAAGCTTTGCCCGGTCAGTCTCTGAGACCACGTAATCTTCTCCTCTTTGCTGAGAAGTGTTGAATTTACAGCTCACAGCAGTCTAACATGATACAGTCTCTGGCTGTTGTTTGATATCTAGTATGGGCAAAAAATGTTGCACATTCTTGAATAATGATTAGCGTAGTTCGTATACATTAGCTTGGGGGCTAACTTGTCTTGTTTACTATATTACGTGAACATTGTTGCCACGTTTAAGGTCATGCAGAAACCTTTAAACTCTCAAACTCTGTATGGAAAAAAGGGAATGAATAGTCGAAAGTCTGCAATGAGCAACGAAATCTGATTCGTCTGACATTATTCTAAGTACGTTACAGCCCTATTATTTATCTATCCATAGTTTTGCCTTTTTTTTTTTGTTGATAAATCAATACCTCTTTGTACATCTCGACGGTAGAGCGGTTTGATGTTTAATATAAAGAGTCCCAGATCCAAATATGTAAGCTATGTATATATTTAGAAAATAAGAATAGGCCTAATAATATTAAAAATATCAGGGGCCAGATGCATAAAACTAGTTTCACGACTATAACTGTGTGTATGCACAAAGCCAGAAATGTGCATATGCATTTTTTTTGTCCGATTTTTAAAGGCGTGCGTACACCTGATTCTGTTTTATAAATGTCAGTCATTGTGGTGCTTGGCAAACGGGCATGAGCCTCATTTCCACACCGACAGTTCACCACAAATGGATGCAGAAACGCCCTTAAACATCTATTTGCATATGGATACTTGTGCCGTTCAATCACTTATTAGACCCGTCAAAGAGAAATATGGTAAAGAAAGAGTAATTTCAGCAACTGACTCGCATAAGCGAGGTTCTTCAACTGTGCCAGAGCAGCCATCATTATGCAAGACAGTGGATATTTGTAGCGTCCGTGCCACTTATTCATTACATTTCTGCAAACCGTCACTGTGGTAGATGTCAGAAGGATTAATGATTCATTCATAGTGCTCATGTTGAAAATGACTTCACAAAATGATTACAGAATAAAATTAAATGATCACCAACAGGGAGATGAATGTAAATAAAAATATTGTTTAAATTGATCTCTCATAAATCATTTAACTCAAGAAGACTTAAGAAATGTGCCTTTAACATTTTACAGAACACATTGCAGCCTGTAACAATGGTGTCACAAACAGTGAAATTGGCAAACATCCTAAAACAATGTTAACCATCTCTCAACTTACTTTTAATCTCATCCTTATTATCTAACCTGCAGCTATCGCGGCTTAAATTGCCATTGCTATTGATCATGTTTCTGTTTTTGTAAGTAATGAGCTGTGACTTATTTGTTATTTTTGTATTTGTATTCATATATGTACAGGGATACACCCTGTATTGTCCTAAAGGATAGAATCATTGATTAGGCCAACCTTATGACCAGAAAAACCTGCTCATATATCAAATAACTGACCAAAAAGTAATGACAACTCGCCCTCTCCACTATAATAAGAGTGGTAGCTGAAGTTTAATATTGATGTCCTCTGACATGATGGTGAATGAACAGTCAAAAGAATGATGAATAATTCCCATGCAAGCACAATACGTATCGACCACTTATTGACCTTCTCAAGCTAGCCTGCTGCATTGACACGGCGTTATGCAGATCCACAGACTTATGAATAAATCATACTGAGCTAGTTAGAGCCAGTCTTTCAAGGTTCACAGTTAATAAACAAAGAAGGAGCTCTGCTATTGTGTGACCTGAAACACAATACTGTTTTAATTGCCTCTGAAGTCTATGACAACACGAGGATAAAGACTGTGCTGAACAAAACACTTCTCATGACCACATCTGACCTCATTATCATCCCAACATCCACAGTTATATCTGGTTATTATTTATTGCACTGTTTATATTCTGTTTTTGAGCTGGTACACTATGTACTCCTGCAGTTATTCATGCAAAGTTTTTTGTTAAGTAAATAATTAGAAAACTCTTGTACTCACAATATACCTCTTACATAGCGGGACTGTGAATACATAACCTTGCTTATTACAGTTTTTCATGATATTAGTGCTCAAACAAAAATAAGGAATTACCAGAAAATTTATGTGCAACTACTTTTATAATCAATAAATCTTTCATTTTTGTCAACACAAAAGCCCCAAATCCAGCCTCTCAAATATGCATATTTTCTGGTTTCTTAGTTTTCTGTGATTGTTGACACAACATCTTTGGGCTTGCAACTGTTGGTCAGACAAAAAAAGAGACATCTAAAGACTTGGACATTATCCACAACAATAATAATGAATCGATTAATCAAGAACATAATCAGAAGATTAATTGATGATTAAAATAATTGTTTGGGAGCACCAAGTCGTTACAGCACATGCTGCAACATCCCGGGTTTGTTAACAACCTTTGGACCTTTATTGCTCTGAATATGTATCCTGACTGCTGAGGTTAGCTATTAATGACCTTTTTTTATTGAAAACAATATTAGATACTTTAAAGCAATCGCTGTAAATACTAGGGAACAGGAGAAAGCTTTTGCACAACCCAATCACCAGATAAAATGTTGGTATGTTTGTGGAAACCATGGATAAGTTACATTTGTAATGCTGTAGGCACAATAACCACTTAGTTATAGTTAAGAAAAGATCGTGTTTTGGCTTAAAATACCAGGTTTTTGGTGCACAACTCTTGCAAAAGCAGCGATTTGTCTGTAAAAATTATACCAAACCCTGCTTTTTTGCCATTATTCAAGCTGGAAAAACAATGATAGGTCATTAAAAAACACCCACATTTGGTGCAGAAAAACCAGCTAGAAACACAGCAGTGACGCACTAAAAAAGCAGTTGGCCTTGTTTTTTGTTGGACAGTAGTCTGCAGCTTAGATGTCACACCATCCGCCATCCATCATCTTCACTACGTAATTTGAGAAATGATACGTATGAAACATGCAAATGTAAAAATTTGTGCTTAGCAGAAACATACAATGCCAACAGTGTCTTCTGGCAACTGTGCTGTTTTGCAGATGCTGATCTTAAGTGTGATGCTTCAGTCTAAGTGAAGTACAAAAGCTGGTCTGTGGCACACGTGACTTGTGCATCTTTAAATACACTTTATGTCTGTGCAGCACCCCCATACAAAATGCATAATATGCAACAATTCAGCAAAATGTTACAGTGGAAAGTGAGCTTCCTTGCTTCGTTCCACATGCTACGCATCTGGATAGTGTCTGGGCGCATTACATGAGTGAATGGGTTAGTGACCCAGATTCTCTAATGGGATTTTAGGTGTCTAAAAAAATAGAATTGCTTTTTTCAACTCTGACAGATGTTCCTCTTTGATAATTATATAAACGTTAAATCAATAAGACATTGATATGAGAGACGCGGAAAAAAAATAACTGTACATATGCATTAGTATGGATCTTTTTTGGATGATGCTATGATGTTTCCTTCAACTCGCATGATGAAACATTTATCCTGTAGCTCGTGGCTCCTGCCTGAATTCTGAAAATCCTAAAGCAGCGTTGCTCTCTCTCTTAGTGAGTTTCTGTATTAATTAAGAGTCAAAATAGACTTGGGCCTTTGTTTATCAGAAGAAATAAGATATCAGATATTCCAGCACGCCCAGAGAACACACGCACAGTCTGTGCTGCCTGAACATGCCTGTGAAGCCGTGCTGTGCTGAAGGCAGTCTGTCTCCCCCACCCATAACGACCATCTGTCATTAGTGTAGATCAATGGAGATGATAGATGGGGAGTGCTCGCTGTGCTGACAGAAGCACTGAGACAGGAGTCCAGGAAAGACTACGGTTATGGTGCGTGGTCCTGACCCAGCGGGCAAAAGCCCTGACGTTAATTTTGCATCTGTGGTGAGGTTGGGTTGATATGACTTTGGACTGTCACGACAGCTACAGACTGGCTTTTGAAAATTCAAATCAATTTTAGTCAGTTTTGCGAGTGTTGCATATGTTTGGAGCGCTCACCCACATGCCTTTACTCCTGTGCCAGAAGTGTTATAAATTCTCTCTGAATAATCCATTTTCCTAAGCACTTGGTGGGTTATTCAAAGCATGTCATATGGAGTTGATGTAAAACAAGGCAATAAAACAGGCAGAGAATGGACTGCGCCAAGTCTGCCTCTACACATCTCAAAGCATGACATCCCAATAACCAGACCAAACCAGTTTGGATCCACTGGAGTAAAATCAAGAGAACTGGACATGATTTGATGAAGCCCATTTCACACTTGCTGAGAGAGATGGTCGGTCCAAGGTTTGTTAAAATCCCTGGGGGTTTTGGACAAGAGCATCGGAGGATTTTCAACACGAGTCATTCTTAACACAGAGGAGAAGACAAAATGAAGGGCTCTTCTCCAATTTTAGCCGCCAAAATTGAATTCTGAGGTAACAGAGGCTCCCCAGTGGGATTTATCCCTCATCTGTATTCGCTCACTGCTCTCTAGTCTAAATTCAGTTTCTTTTATCATCTTTTTACTTTTCCTGTAATTAGAGCTTAACGAGAATTCTTTATTTGATTTTTGAGATGTTACATTTAAAACTAAAGGTGACCTTATCACAAAACAAAATAGTTCAGTCAGGAGAGACTCATTCTGAGTGAAAGTAATATTTATTTACATGTGCACTTTTGGTGATGTATATGTTGTAGTGTGGTGGTAAAGCTGTAGTAGAATACACCCTTAAAAATGAAGGTTCAAGCTATCAGTTTATTTTTGATGGCGATGCTATAAGGATTTTTTTAGGTTCTGCAAGGAACCTTTTACCTATTTGTTTTTTTTTTAGAGGACCAGGTTCTTATCAAGTTCTTAAGGTTATTTGTGGAACACTGAAAGGTTCTCCTTTCCAAATAATAGTTTGTCTAGGAGTTCTCTGAAAAGCCCATACAATTTGGTGCTTCAGAAAACCAATGCAACATTGACATAACTCTCAAGGGCTTTTATTTTTTATATTTTATATAGAATTTCTACAATTGATTTTTTTAAAATAAAATCCTGCATTCATGCATTGAAATGCAAATGCAAATATACATAAACCGTACAGTTGTTATTGGGGATTGACTCTTTTTGGAAGCCAGCCTCAAGTGGCCACTAGAGGAACTTTATTCTTCAGCCTCATGAGTTGCTGCACGATCTGGACTCAGTAGCCTCTGCCATGGTCATTTGTCTAGTCTGTTGTCTATGAGTTTCAGATATTCTGCAGTTGTGTTTTGCGATGCTGTTTGTGTTACATCACAATGTGCAAAACACTTTTTCCACTGCTTTTGTGCAGAGCATCAGAGATATTGTCTTGCACTTGATCTTTCGCAGTAATTTTTGTTCGTAAATATAAGACATTCACGATGCATTTGTCTGCATCTTCACAACCAGAAACCAGGGAGGGTGGAAAGAGTCATGGTCTCACATGACGTCACACAACTGGGGACCAGCACATGCCCAGTGAAATCTGGTCTGCGTATTGCAGTCCGTCAACCGATAAGGCCGGGCAACTGCAGACCAGATTTTACGGCGCATGTGCTGTATCCCAATTGTGTGATGTCATGTGAGAACATGACTTCTCCTCCTTTCCAAAAACAAGGAAGTGAGTTTGGTGAAGTTATGCAGGGGAGTGCTATGATTGGTGAATCTCACAGGAAACTACAATGATTTCGCAAATTTGCAGAAAAGTTTCGGTGAATGGACAAAATTGCAAGGTCGCATGGTATTCACAGTTGCAATTTCAACATTTCAACATCCTGGAGGGGCTGAGATACAGGACGAAAAAAATATATAAACGCATACCAATTTTGATTCCTCTCCCTTAATAAAAAAGAGCCTTACAATGACACAAAACCTACACAATCACCTGAATACAGTCGCACTAGTACACACGTGCCGACACGCGTATACACACACAAGAACACACACACTTTGCTCTCTTATACACCCGGGCAGTGGGGATTGCTTCAGAAAAACAGCACCTGCTCCTCCATTTGAAAACTATTTAGGGAGGCATCAAACTCTATCAGGGCAGGTCTGATTGCGGTCGCCTCTTCACAGTCCCCCAATCACTCAGTGAGTCAATTAGCCCCCCGCCCCTCTGCACACACTCACAGAGTCACACACAAACACACAAACGCACACACACACATACAGTATGCACAACAGACTCCCATTTCCCCCCCGTCCGCTGTGGGTTCCGCCAGGGAATGAGAGTCCATCGGCGGCCTCCCAGCAACACCTGAGGCCCCCCACCACCCAGCCCCAACCCCCCTCCCTACACCCGCAGTCAGCTAATAGCGGTGCTCCAAGGGCACCCAAGCCACAATGGCGTTCAATTCACCCCCATTGTACCCCTTTTACCAAGCCTCATACCAGCGACTCAACAGCTATTTAGCAGATGATAGGAAAAGAAAGAGCGAGTGGAGGAGAGCGAGGGAAAGTAGGAAACGAGCGCTGCAACAACAGGGGTGATGCGTCCGCTCACCTCTGCGATCATTTACTTTGTTCGGCGGAGGCGAATTTGATTGTGCTGTTTGCTGTGCATGTGCTAGTGTCGGTCTTGGTCTTCACAAGTATTAAGAGTGTGTTTGCGTATCCCTCTGTCCACTTTCACCTGCGCGTATGTGTGTGTGGGGCCTATGTTCCGTCGACTCTCTGGGTTAGCGGGCGGCGTTCTCTCACAATCGCTTATTTATTCAGGGCCTTTTGAAATAATCGAGTTGACACATCTGTCAGATGGTGAGAGGAGGAATGCTAAAAGGTCACCGGGCGAGGTACCAGCTGCTCCCGCACCAAACCTTTCCTGCCTCCAAATAGCACAGTCATTACACCACAACAGATGGGACTCCTGCCTTTCATTTCTGCCTCGCTCGCACACACACGCACATGTAAGAGCGTACACACACACACAAATGTGGCAAGCGCCCATCACACTTATCCACATATACACACAGAGGTGCAGTCACACCAGACACTTGTCACCGACAAGATGGGCAAACAGGCAGAGACATGTACTGTACACATCTGCAGACACACACACACACACACACACACACACACACACACACACACACACACACCAAATAAACACACATATACCCCCCCCCCCCCCGCCACTGTCTCTCTTGCTCTCACCTGCACATGCTGTGCTCTTTCTCTCCAGGTCTGATTTCCATGTACAAGGTCAGTATCAGCTGTCTACAGGGAGCGTCACTCCCTCATACCCAGAGCACGACAAAAGGACAAACGCAGTCACACTAAGGACAAAAGGCGGGGGAGACGTTCTCTCGGCAGACTTCTTTATTTCTCATTCAACTTCTTTTATTTTATCTCCGAGCTATTGTTTGGAGATATCCGTCTCAAAGACAGAATAGAACCTCTCGGCCATCCGGAAAGTGATGTATAATTCAAAACCATGGTGAGATGTGATACAACAAAAATCTTTAACGGACTTCTATCTTGGACCGCTTTTGTTGGTTGGAAAAAGTGCTAGGCATTGTGAAAGAAAAGCCTTAGGCCTTGCTCCAAGTCCTGCCTTTGATGGAGCTCAAGTTTGCTTGAATAGAAAGGATTTTTCTGATGACTGCAAGAAAAAAAAACTCCTCCAAGCACTGAAGGCATATGGCGACCTTAATCACCTTATCAGAAAACTAAATTAGTGCAGAGATGTTGCCTCAGTACACCTCAAACATTATTGCTTACCCAATCCAGCTGTCACCAAATCGTCATCAGATCCCATCGAACACTCTGATACTGTGCGCTCTTTCAGCTTCAAGTAAGATACAGGAGAGACTCTTTGTTTAGCTTTACAAAGACCATCTTCTTAAATATGTAATTGTTTGGAGCAAATCCTGCAGCCGTTTGTTGTATTTGCCAGCTTGGCCATTGTTCCGGTTAATGAGCTTGAGGAACCGACGGCTACGTGGGGAGAAAGCAGGGCTAGGAAACAGTATGCCACAATGCAAAGCTTGCTGTTTGCAAATGTGTTGGAGCAAAGAGTTAGCAAAGTCGTGTACAATTCATTAGTTATTTATGATTATGTCTAGTGTATAAAAACAGTACCAAAGCACATTAAGGATAAGCCTGTATTGCTTTGCTAGGTCACACATGAGACTGAAACATATTATTCTGTTTTTATATGAGATTACCACATGATATTGCAATGCATAGTTTGCATTTTCCCTTACCAACAAGTACACAGGATAATACAGCAATCCACAATGTGTGGCCAGCTATAAAGTGGCCAGCAGGATGCATTAAAAGAGTAATAATGCATAAATCATGTAAATGCACAGTTAGGATATAGCCACTGATTTTTATAGCCCACTATATGGGGAACATTATTCAGATGTGTCTCGTACAGCAGGTTGGGGCATTACTTTTCCATCTCTACTCTGTTTGTGCACACCTAGGTGTTGTAAAATATGGAAACCTCTCAGGGTGGACATTACATATACTCTGTTGTTAACAGGATCTATTGCATATTTTATCATTGACATTTATGAGCTCATGCAGAAAATGGATTTACCAGGTATACAAGGAATGTCATGCTCAACTCTGAGGCAAGTGGCATCAGCAACATCACTGGCAAAAGAAGATGGAGATTTATCATGGGACTTGACACATTTGTCATTGTATGTTTGGTTTGAAAAGCATAAAAGGCCTTTAATTTACATGGTTACAAACATTAAAAATACACCAACGCACTGGTGTTGTTTTTTGGTTATGTTTTCAACTTTTTTTTTAAAAAAGTTTTTCCTTCCATGAGCACTGGTGGTTTGAGGGACACCAGAAGCGCTCCTGCTGGCTTCCTTTTTTCAAGAGTAAAACCAACTTTGAGCTTTTTGCCATGGTCATTTGACTAGTATACAAGAAAATGACGATTGTTGTCCGTTGATATGGTGACAACACGTCAGTGGGGCCATAAAGTCTGTTACAAAATCCGTTGTGGCCTGTTCTTTTGCTGCATTCATGTACTCCCTGGTGGGTCCCATTTTCCAAGTTGGAAGTTTGTTCTTCCAACTTTGGTGTGTTAATGAGCTTTATGTTGTAACGTGGAAACAATATGGACTCTACATAAAAAACGTGTTGTATTTTATTGCTCAGAGCAGTTAAACAACACAATGGTAACAGTTTGAAGCTTTATATTACAAAGGGATTTTGTCCCAGACTTGTTGCTGTACCAGTACATCCCCTAAAGCTGCAAAAAAAAACTGCTTTCTTCGACCAGTGCTAATAAATGATATTTTTAACTAATTATCATGAACGGAAAGTAATGATGACAATAGGGTTATCCCTTTAAAGTCGGAAATTTGAATCAACGATCAGAGACAAAAATTACTCGACTAAGATTGCTTCAAGACGAGCAATTTTTGTTTGTTTGTTTGTTTGTTTTGCTAACCAGTGTGCCATGTAGTGTACTTCTGGGAATGTTTTGGTTCCCAGATTTTGCTGCAGAGTGAGTGCTCTTGACTTTGATGCTACTCTTTGGTACAGACAGCTGTGGAAACACAGCAGCACAGAGGAAGACACTCTGCACTGTAGGCTCTATGCTGACGTTATCTTCTCTCTTCTGCTTAGAAGTAGTTATTTAACAGGTCATTCCTGCAAAATCTCAGCTCAGTGAATTTGTGATCTGCTGCAAGTAGGTTTGTTTATACATTGTTAGCCCTGCAATAATGGTTCCAACAATGGCCGCTGCTCTGACCATCCCGCTCCATTGATTTGAATGGGAATGTCTGTTCTACTTTACTTCTGCTTCTATGGCTTTAATACTAATGTTCCATTACACAGGCTATTAAACACCCACTCCCAGTCGGCAAAAATGAAAATCTCAAACTGTGATACAAACCCAGTATCATTTGTGGCTAAATGATATCAAACAAACCAGCGATGACAGACAAGCTATCACCCACCATGACACCACACATCCATGTTCATCATCTGCGAGTAACTCTTATCAGTTATTTGTGTCACTGCAAAGTTCATTTGTCACTCCCATATGTGACCCATTAACATAACTATCAGAAGCAGTTGTTGTGGGAGACTTCACAGCACACTCGCTGATGCCTCCGAGCTCCTCTGTGTCCATGCGCACCAAGCTGCACATGTCAACATCATGACCATGTGTGTGCGTGAAGGATGAAGAGTAATCAAACGTGATTTGACGGATGATACTTGTGTTGTATGTGCAAGTGTGTGTACTTTATTTACTCTACTGTCATAATGTTCAGCTGCCATTATTAATAATCATTAATCTTAGAGACCATGCATTAAGATTCCCATTTTCCTCCCTTGTGGGTGTGTGTGTACATGTGTGTGTGTAAGTACATTTACATATGTGTACAGCAATGTGATTGATGCCCCATGCTTCACATCCCCCCAGCACCCTCTCAGATTTAGTGCCCTCCAACTCCCTTTGGCCCTGCCCCCCTAAGCACAGTAAACATAAAGCAGCCGATTTACTTTATGACTCCTGTGCTCCAGACCTTTAGTAGATTTACTGTCATTTTTATGTATTAGCTGGTACTGGAATGCAGCGGGTGATAATGACTGACAGGCAGCTGGTCACGGGGGGAGAAAAGTGCTTCGCTTGCAGCTCTAATGGAATCAGCTGAACAGTAAACAGGATTCAATTAAAACTTGGTCTTTGTAGGGTTTCGCCACAATGAATGGAGCTATATGGCTACATTAAAGACTATTTCAAGGATGATGGATTCTTTAAATTAAGGAGTGTAATTGGCTTCACTCTTGTAATTTGCATTCTCGATGAAAGTGAGGGAAAGATTCACATAACCTGTCTAATACATGTAAGTCATTTAGCACTCTTAACCCTTCAACATACAGTATTCCCCTTTATTTCATTTCACCAAGAGTAGTTTCAAGGTTGAAAAAAATATTGCTTCACATCGTCCAACAGTATCACGCACTTCATATAAATATCCTATATATATATCCTGTGTCAGTTTGTTCTAATTATTTTTTAAG
The DNA here is from genome assembly GCF_008729295.1 of Plectropomus leopardus. NCBI lineage: Eukaryota > Metazoa > Chordata > Actinopteri > Perciformes > Serranidae > Plectropomus > Plectropomus leopardus. The sequence goes on along the minus strand of NC_056480.1, from coordinate 19,607,622 downwards.
CTATGCAAGCTACACATGCTGCTGACATTCAATGAAATATTTAAACCAAAGACTCCATGTTTTTTATGGCTGCTTTATTCAATCAAATAAAAATATTCTATACCAGCGGCTCCCAACTGGTGAGTCTGAATGGACCACAAGTGACTTTAAAACATGTCAGCTTTGTAAAAAACACACTTTTGTGAATTCTAGCACAACGCTTTTATTTTGACGTGCTATTTCTTGCTGTCAAATGAGTGACTAACTTAACAGCTACTTAACAGAGACAGCAAACTAGCTCAACAGCATGGCCAAACACATGTATGATGCTTAATATATAAAACAGTGTGGACCTTGAACTAATTATTAGGGAGAAAGCTTGACACCTTGGCCAGGCCACATAGGAATCAGTGTTCTATATGTTGTGTACATATTTTTATACATTTATCCAAAATTCTGCCTCATATTATTGACATCTATAGAAAATCTCTACTGAATTTTAAATTAAGTTATGTGCAGTAGCGTCATTACATAGGCCTGGACATCCCAGGCTACAGCCCCTAATCATAAATAGTCCTGAATCTAAATATACAGACCTAATAATAAAAAAAAAAATCCCAGATCTAATACATTTGTGAATTTATTCATACTCTTACTTGAACCACATATGTTGTGGCTACATACCGCGCTCAAGACAGGACTTAGAAAAGAGGATAAAGATTTTAATGGAGCAATGCGTTTCGCTTACAGCTTTATCCGGCTCATACTGAGCACAGGAAGATGGTGGCTTAAACAGGAAGCAGCACTCTAAGAATTTACATATATAATTGAACAACAAAAATACATACAACACTGTTTCAATGGCAAAAATACCATTATACCATAAAAAATATGGGGAAAAAAACATCACAAAGTCAAATTCATTCAAATAGAGAGACAAAGTCAAGTCAACATCACTTCTGCAAGCAAGATTATTACAGCACATCATATCAGAAGTAAGGTAATCTCTGAGTTATAAAAACTAAGAGATAGAAAATTTTAGAAGGTTGAGGATAACATCATCGCAGCCTCAAGATAACAAGTTAATATCAAATTTACAAGAATAGCAATATCACAACACTAACAATAATCACTTTGAGCCTCAAGGACGACAAAACCGCATCTGCAAGTAACTCTAAAGGAATGAACTCAGATCCAGTATTTCATTAAGTCCATGAGGTCCCATACTGTTGAGTGTGAAAATCCAAAAGGACTCTCTCTGTAATAGTTTTTTATCCGTATCTCCCCCTCTTGGAGAGGGAGAGATTTTCGCTGAACAGCAGCATGCCTCAAATTTGTGGGCCTTGAGAAAAGTCATAGTAGCCACAACAACATATGTGTTTTTTCTTTACATGTTTGTACTTTTGCCATAGTACCAGCACCTTGACTAAAGCTTTCTAGCTCTAAAGTTTTACATTTCTGACATATATTTAACTATTTTTCCAACTCTAGTCAATACATTTTTGATGATAGCAATTTTAAATTTTTCTGTTTGTACTCAATACAGATTCATAGCAACTCTTTATAGTTCTAACATGACTTCATTTACTCATTAATCTGGAAAGTAAAGAGAAAACCAGGTGCTAGTGTGCATTTAAAAGCATCAAAATATATCTTCTTCATTAAAAATAAATTAATAAATAAATTCCCCCTCTACAGAGGTAGGGTTTATTCCCCCAATGTCCTCAAATTCCAGAAACACTCCTGGTTATGTGTGTTTGGCTAAGCAGCTTACGTTTGCAATAAATGCCCCATCTGCAGAACGCTTTGACATATTTGCAATTTTGGTCATTTCCTCTCTTTCTGACAGCTGGATGAGAATATTGATACCACTTTCGTGTCTGTGCTCTAAATATTGTGCTGGAGCCAGCAGATAGTTAGCTGAGTTTCATATAATAAAGACTGTAAACAGAGAAAACACCTAGCCTGGCTCTGTCTAATGGTAAAAAAGGATGATTTTTTTTTTTTTTTTTTTTACCATTGGACAGAGTCAGGTGACCTTTTTTTCCTCTGTTCCAGGCTTTATGCTAAGATAAGCTAACTGGCTACTCAAGTGATTTACTGTCCAAACATAAACCTGCTATCGATTTTCTGATCCAACTCTGCAAGAAAGCCAAAAAGCATATTTCTTAAAGATGATGGTGTATCTTGCATTTGTATACCCACCTTGTTGCCTTTGAAATGCTTACATATACCCTCTGAGTGTTGTCAAAAGGCAGTCTGCAAAACAGGAAATTGCTAGCTGAGATAAAAGTGGATGAGACAGGTTGAGAAAAAGTACATGGAAAAAAATTGTTTGCAAACACTTCATCACAAAACAACTCCTGAACAACAAAATGGCTATCAACGGATGGAAATTCATGCTGTTATTGGTGTTAATGGGGCAGAAAAATGAGAGCAGTTATTAGAGATGACTTGGACATTGATTTCAAGAAACTGAGGGCGAACTGTTGAATTGCCACAAATATATAAGTGCATATACTTAACTTTCTAATCCAAAGTATAAACATCTAACAGAGGACACATTCTGTATTACTGCCCCTGTGACTCCTCAAACATCTTAAGTGTTTTGAAGATAATTGTCCTTTGTCTGCTTTGTTGCATCAGATAAAATCTTTGCTATCCTGATTAGTCCTGGGCTTCAGGGGATTGAAACTCACTATTGAGTTCTCGGACGAGTTGTTAGGCCATTAGGACTTAGGGATCTTGTTACCCACACTCAGTCAGACTCGGTCTCATATACTATGACAGATATTAAGTGCAGGATGCCTTCAGCCATGAGTGTTGATCAGTGCAGTTTAAAGTTTATGTGCTGCAGTCTTCAGCCTGTCACCATTCAAAATGTCCATTGCTTTCAAGTCTTTGACTATTTTGACTTGTCAACAAGACCTTTTTTCTTTTGTATGCTCTCTGTCGCTCTCTCTTATGAATCTCTCTCCCCATTGCTCTGCTCTTCTTTCTTTTCACCCTGTCCTTCTCAGAGTCAAGACAGTGGCAATAATCCTCTCTAATAGCAGATGACAGCTCCTCATAACTTCTGACATTAGCTTTTAGCCATCACAGTTTTACAACCCTAAGTCGTGACGGCAGATTTGTCGGCAGGCGACGGTGGCATTGGCAGTCTCTTTTGCTTTCTGCTTCACTCTCTGTCTTGTAATGTCTTAAGGACTAGAGCGATCTGAGCCCCCGTCACATATTCTTTATTACTGTACAAGTGTTCATCACTTTCTGCTTCGCATCACACAAAAGTACATGCACACACAGTTACGAGTGCATACCAATATTCACACTTGTCCCCACAGGGGCCCAGATTGATGGTAGTTCAAGGGTACAGTCCAATAGAGAGAGAGAGAGAGAGAGAGAGAGAGAGAGAAAGAAAGAAAGAAAGACAAAGACAAAAGACAAATGGACATGCATGTACAACAACAATATAATTTCACTATACTTTTCATCTTTCCTGTGTCCTACGTCCCACATAGGAAACACTTTTGCTCCAACTCCCAACTCACCAATCACTGATGTTTGGTCAGTGGTCCTACATGTCAAAATATAAGTTAGAACTTTTTTAATGAGAGGGATATTGCTCTAGGCACCCCTTCTGCATCAGTTTTGGAAATTCAGGCACAGTGTGTCAGTTAATTAATGCAAGTAACATGCATTGTCTTTTTTCAAAATAAGCTTGTTTTCACAGGAAATGTACAGTTTTTGCGTTTTAATGCATACAGTCTTTTTCAAAATAAACTAAGAATGTATGTAAAACGCTTTGTTAGTGGGTTTACTTCATTAGGGTTTAGGCAACAAAAGCACTTGGTTACATGCAGAAAAAACATTATGGTTTGGTACCATGCTTAGTGACCTAATATAATGTCATGTGACATATATTTCTAGCATTGTAAGCTTCACATACTAGCACACAATGTTGTCATTAAAGCAACTCAACTGATTTTTGGGTTCTCATGGGACACAAACAGCAGACTCCTGTTTGTAAAAGTCCAGAGTTTGTCTGACGCATCCCTCCATCCTTTTCAGACTGTCTTGCATACTACAATTGTTCCCACGTGCATCTTATTCTGCCACTGAAGGGTCCCTCTGTGCATCAGTATCTGATGCTCAGGGCCACTGACACAACCTTGGTATTATCAAAGTTAGGCTAGAGACTGAGTTGCTCTAGATTATAAAAAGTTTCCACTATTAATAAAGATCAACGTATGTGCCTAAAAAAGTAGATCATAACTGTCTAAATAGTGTTTTAGCAAAAACAAAACAAAAAAGACTCAAAGTCCAGTTATTACATCTCATTTGAAACTTTCACCACAACACTTTCATAAGCCAGTCATCATCCATGATGAAGGCCATGAGATTAAGTTGAAACAAATGCTCCAGAAAGAAGACCTTGAGTCAGTTTAAGTTATTTGCTTGTGTAATGTTCTTGCTAAACTTAGTTGTCACATAAAATCTCTTTCATTTGCTCTGCTCCGAGTTGGCCTGGGTCCAGGGAAAATACAATAAGAGGAGCAATAAAAAATAATAGTGCAATATTAACATTTTATGGATAGCAAAGTTTGAATGAAAGGTCTGATGATGTTATTACAAAGAGCAATACAGCTGAGTAGTTCCTGGCTAAGCTAATTGTGAGCCGTTGTGTCAAAATGCAAAACTGAACTTATTTTCTGTAGTTTTATAGAGAAGATGCGGTCTGTGCACATAACATTCATAGAAGTGTTAAACTAAGAATCAGAAGATTGGAATTCTTGCAGTAAAATGATGCTTTCTTCACTTGGTGTTAAAGGAATCCAAATAACAACTTCCTCTCAGCAAGCATCTGCCAAGTTTGTTAAAAAAAAAAAAAAAAATTCATGCAGACATTTGCTGCAATGTTTTGTTTTTTTTGTTTTTTTTCGAGCAACGTGTTGCTGTGTTGAGGATATTTGGTAACGACATTATTTGCACAACAATTGCACAGAGATTCACAGTGTTAAGCCAAAAAGTCTGTGTATCTACTGTAAAAATGCATGAATTTAAGTTTTTTTTAACAGTAATTGTCAAGAAAATATATAGTGCGTCCAGTGGTCCTGAGGCTGAACGGTGCATTTAGAGCTGTCAGTGAAGCTCCAACAGGGGGATGGGGCATGGGGAAGGAGTCTGGGGGATGACATAGGGGGGTGAGGGTGGGTAGCCATATGGCTGCTGACAAGGAGAGGGGGCAAAGCTGACAGGGCCGAGGGAACGGAGATGGCAGGCGGGAGGGAAGAGGAAATCACACTGGAAGGACAACATGCTCCCCTTCTGCCAAGGCGCGGAAAGCAGCGGCGACCTGTGTGTGTATGTTAGTATGTGTGCCATTGACTGACAACACTGCTGATTGAATCCAACATGGAGGCCTGTGTCCTGACAGCACTGATGCCACAAGTCTGGACAGGGCCTGGAGTGTATGAGTGACTGAGAGCCAAAGAGAGAGACGGAAGAAAAGAGTATGTGCATTTTTGTCTGTGCTGTGTGTGTATGTGTGTGTGGGGCACAGCGTGGGTGTCAGCCAGCCAGCCAGCCAGGGTCCTCTGTGTGCCTTAGGAGCCTCTATACCAGCTGGGTAAGCCAGGTGCTCGGTTGCCCCCTCACGCCCCCTGGCCCTCCCATTACTGCTGCCCTCCAGGCCCGCTCAGTCAACTGCCACTTGCTACCAGATCAATATTAGCTTGCAGCGACGACAACATGTCATTCCACCACTGTGGGGTCAGACAACCCATTGTTAAGAAGCATCAGGTACAAACTGGTTTTTGAAACAATATTGTATCAGAATGTTTTGTATTTTTTTGCTGCACATGTGACTTGTGCATTGATACTGATAACTTTTTACAATTTGGGATGCCATTTTAGTCAGTAAATATTGCTTTTGATAGCTTGACATCCATCATCTGGTGACTACACTGTAAAATCTGACAAGTTGATCTTACTTTAAATAATCTTGGAAACCGATGAAAAGGAGAGTAAATAAAACTTTTCATCTTAATTTATGTTTACTTTCTATCTAATTCTTAAGTTTACTCAAAATCTTGCTGTATTCAGGCCTACTGAATTTTGTAAAGCTTGTTGCAACTTAGAAATGAAAAGTAGAGTTACTTTGTTCTTTCTAAGTGTCAGCAATTTCAGAAAACCAAGCTAGTCTAACTTAATATGATCATGACAAAGAGAATTTTGCCAAAGATGAAATTAGGAGATCTGCTTGTTCTATTTCGTGTTTCACAAAATACAAATATGATTGACTAATATGCAGCCAACAGAATACAGATATATAACACAGTAAACTTGGTTTAATAAAGTTTCTAAAACTTAGAAAGATTAATTTCATTAAACTTGTCATTTTTCAGTTCAACAGCTCAATTCTGTAACAGAAGTTTGAGTTAATGTAACAGGTAGACCAAAGTAAACATACATTATGACTGTAGTTATATTCATCTAAAGTTTTGAGGCGATTGGTTTCCTAGATTTTTTTTGTAAAGTAAAATAAACTTGTCAGATTTTAAAGAAACCACGTACTTTTTGAGACCAAAAAAGTGCAAAATGATGTGACATAGGCCTACGCCATAAGCCTCTAACGCATGCCTTATTAGCCTGGTAATGTGGAAGATCCGGTTACTTTAATACTGCAGAAACAGAGTGTTTCTTGCTTCATGTACTACTGAGCAGCTCTCATAGGAATGAAGGGGCCCTGTTTCCATGGCTGTATCCAGACCTTCTTCTCAGATGGGAGCTAGCTAGCTGCCAGCGGTAGGCATAATCAGCAAAATAGCAATGCAGCTAGCTAGCTTCAACCAATGGGAACATTGTGGTCACCCTCCAGTCTGCACCCAGGTAGCCCTGGTGAGTATGCAGCTTCATGTCGAACCACAAAAACATGTTAGCATTGAGAACTATTTTATCACCAGTAGCCATGCTTATACTGCTAACAGGGCTAACAGTAGTTAATAGAGCTAAATTGGGTTTGCAGCTCCAAACTGACACGCTAATTCATCAGGCTGACCTGAGGAGAGACCAGAGGGTAGGCATAATGTTGAGCTGGGAAGGCATTGGTGTTCCAGCGCTGAATAGGCAGTGCTGCTATCTAGCTCCCACCACACGGAGTTAGTGTAAACTAAAGAGAAGAAAAATTAACCTATAGACCGTCATTCGTAGCCTGTCAAAAATATTATCAGTGGTAACCAATTAAACAGTAACTGCTGACGTCCCTACATCCAATAAAAGACATGGTACTCATAAATGACTCATAAATGTCATAATATGTTGAAGCCATTTGTAAGGAATGCATGCATGAAACCAAGTGTGTACTTTCGTAGCTCACAGGCTTTCAAGCTTTGACACAGAGAGAAATTATTTAATTCTCTCTCTATTTTGTGTGTTATTTATTATCTGGCATAATATGGGCAACCAGTCAATGCTTCAGACAGGTGCAGATACTGACAAGGATGTGTGCTATCAACGCTGGTATTTGCATTAATTGATTAGCAGTGCACACAGCCAAATATGCATTTTCCATACTAATAACTGTACCTTCTTACTGAGAAGTTCTTGGCTGCAGGAACACTTTTGCTGACAAAGCTCCAAGGACACAGACGAGCTGAATGCTGAATGTGCACATCGCCACATCGCTTGCCTTTTGCACACGAACTGCAATTCCGGCACCAAGATTGTTTTCATTCCTGCTTAAGTAGTGGCACAGAAGTGATAAGTAGGTAATGACTTCTAATTAGCGATGTCCCAAAAACATATCAAGAATAATCAACAACATTCCATAATGTTTCTGAACATCTGCGAGATGCTGAGCGTTTCATCAGCGCACAGTGAATGATGGCCTGTTTTAATGCCGCATCAAACTCTTAATAGCTGCTTTGTACCTTTTCACGTGCGGGTTCACTTTAGAGCCATCTAATTCAAAACAGGGATTCTCAATTATGCAATGTGCCATTTACATATGCTAATTAGGATCATATTAATTATCTTGAAATTGGGTAATTAGCCAATCTCAATTAAGGCATTGTTCATTACACTAAATGCACAGGAAAGGTGTTTGAAGTTTTTCCCCATGCCTTTATTCATTTCTGTGTGTGTGTGTGTGTGTGTGTGAGAGAGAGAGAGAGAGAGAGAGAGAGAGAGAGAGAACTGGGCTGCCTGCCACATCTGAATCAAGCCTCGGCGGTGTATTTAATAATTTAAGCATCCCAGCTCATACAAGGGATGCACCCACAGCTTTCATCGTTACCAAGCATATGGTTCTGTAATGAGCCTGCTTGCTTGTAAAATAGTAATGCCAGTACAGAGCAGAATAGAAGAGACAACAGCCAGCCTTTTCTCTTTTTAGCCACTCAAGCTAGCTATGATGCCAGCGGTGGCCAATGCATTATACAAGCTTGTTTGGGTTCCCGTGTCGCTGAGCTGACACTGGGAAGGCCAATTTGCGCTAGCCATGAAAGGAAATAAAAAAAGTGAAAGACTGGAAGAAGTAATGGCAGCAATAGAAGATGTCAAATGCATCTTTCTCATCCCAAAACAAACAAATTACCTGGGGGGAGAGGAGATTTAAATACTGCTCTAAACTGACTTACAGCTGTGAGTTGCATGCACAGCCAAGATAAACATATTATCATACTAGCTTGACTGCTTTATATATTTTGTATGCTATAAAAATGCTAACTGAAATGGCACGACAATCTCAGTCAGATAGAATTGTGATGAGGCAAATTAGAGATTTGTATATAGTTCAGCCGCCACGGTTAATTTGTTTGTGACTTTTTTGATTTTAAGAGCATTGCTGTGGGTGCCATGCCCCTGAAGCGTAGCAGGATTCTGGATCCAGCTGGAGGTGTGGAAGTACTCACTTCCTGGTACAGGGCCTGAGGCATTTTGGGACATGAAGTATCTCACTGGCTGTTCTGGCACACAGTCTTCTTCTCCTCCTCTCCTAATCTCCTATAGGAGCTGTGGCAGTGTGTGTTTCTGTATGCTTACATGAGCTAGTGCTTGCATATGCATGTGTGTATATGTTTTAGTCTCAGACACTGCAGGGAACTTCATCCTCGGGGTGCTGAGGAGAGATGATGAACGATGCTCTGCCCTTCAACTGTTCTTGAATAGTAAATTACCTTCTATCAGCTTGTGATGGAAAGAGAAGTCCTCATTCAGAGGGGCTGGATAACACATGCAATACAAGGTCAAAGGCTTAAATGCAATGACCTTAACTTTCCATACATACTGGGACATATTGTCTGTGTACTGGTGACAGCTAGATAATTCTAAAATAACAAGCGTTGACTGACTTTCAAGGCTGCTATCACATTATCATCTCATCTTTTTTCATCACACCTTTAGCCTTTAGCTAACACTGAAATTTTGATTTTATAGCATTGACCATAGCTTAAAAACTTTTAAGGCATTGAATTAATTAATCTAAAAATAAGTCCTTCATTGGCATTAAAGTGCCTTAAATTAATCTTAGTAGTTAGTTAATTAGTCTTAAGAATGCTGAGACAAAGACAGTAGGATTTTTTTTGTTGTTTTTAAAAACATTTATTTACCAAATGTCTCTGGCATTAGCGTCATGCTCATCTGGATAGTGGAGCCAGCAACACTTTTTGTGTTTCTGGTTGGAATGATCTCCAATCAATATTTGGGTGTAAGCCTGCACAGAAAGCTTACTGAAGTGTCTGAACAGTGACAAAACACCACACGTAAAAAATGAGGGAGTACGAGACCTATTTCAGGCAATGTTCCTGGAATCTGAAATTCGTTGGTTCATCCTTGTTTAATACCCCCGCACCGGTGACAGCTGTATTCGGACCATTATGTTTTCAGGTTGTCCGTTCATTTCATTATTATGAACACAATATCTCAAGAACGCCTTGACGGGATGTCTTTAAATTTGGCACAAACGTCCACTTGGACTCAATGATGAACTGATTAGATTGTGGTGGTCAAAGGTCGAGATTACTGTGACCTCACATCTGTTTTATTCTTGTGAATGTGATATCTCAAGAATACCTTGTGGGAATTTCCTCAGATTTGGCACAAACGTCCACTGGGACTATAGGATGAACTGATTAGATTTTGCGAGTTAATGTTACTTTGACCTCACCAAACATGTTTTTGGCATTAACTCAAGAATTCATATGACTATTATGACAAAATTTCACACAATTGTCTAATAAGTAAAAATTGATGAGGTGATGACATTTAATTTCAAAAAGGTCAAATGTCAACTTCCCTGTGACATCATAATGTTGAGCAAAAAACACTTTTCTTTCCATCATTTAACACACTCAGGAACAGAAGGGGAGACATTTGGTTGGATACTGAATTGGTGACAGTAATCTTGGGCACCCACCTTGAATTTGTGCTGATTGTGTAAATCTTATGTGTTGTCTGGTTGAATAGGTGTGAAGCATCCATGTTTAGAATTCTAGTTTCTTTGCAACAAGATTTGAAGCAGTGGCTACTGTCATAGCCAACTATGAGTCTGGACAGACATGTAGCTGCAGCTTGACTGGTTCATGGTCATTTTTAGTTTCTCCAGTTTTGGTTAGTGTCAAATTGGATTTACCTTTGTAAAAAAAAATCTTCTTAGAAAAGAATTCTAAAATCTAATTTCCCTTAGGCTGTAATAACCCTGTGAAATACAGTTATACAAGATGCAAAAGTCTATGGCCTTTGATGACAAGCAATGCAGTAGCAGTGCAGTCATGTGCATATGTGGAGGTGAGCAACAAGAGAGGGGGAGGTCGCTCTTTTTGTGCGGTGACCACTAAAATGTTCTATTTTTGAAACCTTGATTTAACTTGGATATGTTTCCATCCTTTTGGGACTTCTCCATTCTTAATTTTTGCCCCAATGTCACAGTCTAAGGGCACCAGAGACACGAAGTGTCCCTCTGAAACTTGGTCCAAGTGCCCCTCCCTGTCGGTCCAAGTGCCCCCTCTGATCAGCCCAAGTACTCTTCTTGTTGTCCCTAATGTCCACATGTTCTGCTCAAGAGCCACTGTGGTGTCACCCCTCAGGGCAAAAATGAACCCTGCACATCAAAGAGGGGCCCCTTTTGCATTTTCAACCCAGCTCATAAAGCCTGTACACGGCACTTTGGGAGTGAACAGAGATGTTGTTAATCTTTGTGGCAGCTTTTGTTTCAGTCACAGCTGATATCTGTTGATAGAGTCCTTCTGTTGCTGCTGTTACTGTCATAAAAAATGCAGTATTGGTAAAGAGATAGACTGGCAATCACATAAACGCACAGATTTATTGCTTTGTATTTCCAAAGCATAAATGATTACATCCATAAAATTCACTGTTTTGTAGCCATAGAATCTCATGATCCATATTAAGTTTTACAGCTGCACCAACAATGGCTGCCACAACTTTTGCAGTCATTTAATTTCGGAATTAAAACTTCACACTGACAAGTGAGTGCACTGCTGATTAAAAATCCATCGCAGTGCCTCAACTGTCATCAACATTTCAGTAGGTTTTGGAAGAACTGAGGCAAGAGTCAGTTCTCACGGTTGATTTGATTTCTGTTGTCCACTAGGGGGAGCTGTGGTATACTATTAGAGGGCTTACATGATATTTTGGCAGAGTAATGAATGCCAAAGAAATGCCAGAGATTCTTGTAAGATAAGATAAGATAAGATAAGATAAGATAAGATAACATAACATAACATAACATAACATAACATAACATAACATAACATAACATAACATAACATAACATAACATATTGTATCTTCTAAAATAAGGAGGCTGTGTTGAGGGACAAAATAAAAATGCACGTGAGGTGTCAGTGCTGTGTTTCTGTGGTGGAAATGGCCTTTGTTTTGTCTCCTGTAATTGCAATTTCTGTACAGCCATCCAGTGGAGATAGACCAGTGTTTACCCCTTGATCCATGGGCTTAACAATAGGAGAGGGAAAAGATAGAGAAAGAGAACTCAGAGGTAACATTTGTCAGTGGCAGTCTGTCGTTCGCCTGATTGAATTCATGGAGAAAAATGGTGAGACTCCACCGGGGTGATGCTTGAGTGCCTCTGATCTTCATTTTCCACCGCCCCTGTTATTTTTCCTTTTCTCCCTCTCTCCCTTCTTCTCTGTCTGCCTTGTCCCTCTCGTTTCATTGGACTCAGATCTCTCCATCGCTCTAACCTTTCATTATGACAAGACAAAGCTTTAATCTCTCACGAGCCATTTCCCCTTGTGACAGGCAGAGTGAGCGGTGACGGCCTTGACACACACATACGCACACGCACGCACACATATACACAAACACAGGAGGTGTGTACATGTGATGCAGGTATGCCAACGACTGACTCGAGGCAAAGTGACACAGTGACAAAGACAGAAATGGAGAGGAGAAGGAAGTGATAAAGAGAAGGTGGCAGCAAAGAGAGGTACTACAGGACACCTACTTTTTTTTGTGATTTTATTAAAAAAAAAGATGCATTTCCACAGTGGTGGAAGAAATATTTAGATCCTTTGCTCAAGTAAAGTACCAATATCACCCTGTGAAAGTACCCTGTTGCATTATTATTAGAAAAAAATAAAAAAAACCATCCAGAATTCCAAATTATTAAAAAATATGATTGAAGATGTCAAAATTACAAAAATTGAAAAAAAAAAAATTAAAAAAGGAATAAAAAAAAAGCATGGCTCTAAACAAAGCTCTTTTTTTCAAAGAAAAACACCTTCAAACTCAAAATGATTTTAAAAAAGGAAAAAAAACATAAAATAAGAAAACAAACCTAAAATTTGAAACAAAATTGAAAATAACACACAACAAAACTCAAAATCATTTCAAAAATAGAAAAAGAGGTAAATGTATATCAAAATATTTGGCAATTAATTTCCTGTAAATTGACTAATTGATTAATCAACTAATTGTTGCAGTTGGACTTGTATAAACTCTTTGGTGATTTAATTTGTAACAAATATTTTTTAACTAATTTCTTTTTTATATAAAAAATTTAATTTGTAAAGTAACTAAAGCTGTCAGATAAATGTTGTCACATTAAAAGTACAAAATTTCCTTCTGAAATGTGCTGGACTAAAAGTATAAAGTGAATTTAAAAGAAAATACTTTAAGTAAAGTTCAAGTACCTCAAATTTATAATTAAGTGCACAGTACTTGAGTAAATGTAAATTGACGTTGAAATGGTTAAGGCTGCTGATGACGAAAAGTGTTCGAGCTAGCACACAGAAGGTAAACAGTGATGCATTTTTATCTAATCCAGCCTTTCAAGAGACATCAGAGTCCCAACAAATCTTTAAACTGGTTAAGTTCAAACCTCAAATACAGAGGTGGCATCAGTCGTCATGTTAAGATTACACACACATGTACATCTCTGATCTGAAACATCAAACAATACACGGTCATCCAAACAGTGTGTCATCCTGTCCCGAGCTTGCCCCCTCCCGTATTTTGCATAGCAGCCTGAGAGCCACACTTCATAGGGACTTCATAATCACACCCCCTGCTGAGGTGACAGCCTGATTGGATATCTGAGGGAGGCACCCGCATGAATTTGCATACTAATTGACAAATATACCCCCCCCTTTACACTCTCTCTCAAACACACACACACACACACACACACACACACACACACACACACAGACACATTCTTATCCTTTTGTCTCCTTCTCTACCACTCAGTAAATTAACATCACGCCTGTGTGTCGCACAGTGATTTGGTTCTAACAGCACTGACAAATTTAGCTTCCTATGATTTTCAAAGTATTTTTTGATGCAAACAAAACATACATACAAAGAGGACAGAATTAGTTACAAGCCTCCAGACAGCCCTCTGAGGAGAAAAAATGTAGATGATTCAGTGGCAGGAGAAAAGCTATCAAAGCTTTGCTCTGAGGCCTGATGAGATGTGAGTGAAAGGAAAGGCAAGGTGGACACATGCAAACAGTGAGAAGGAGAAAGAAAAAGTGTGTTTCATTGCTCTTTTGTGCTGAGCTAAGACATGGAAGTACAGTACATGCTGGGAACGTGTCAAGTTGGCAAAACAAGCCACCCCCGAGACTTGACACCAGGCAGAACTGCAGCAACCCAAGCAGATGTCTACATCAGAATGTTCCCACACCATGGAGAGATGTACAGTACATCTACACTTACACACACACAGACACACATACTGTATCTCTGCCCCCCCAACCAAACACATACACAAATGCAACGTCACAGGTTTGACAAGATTTTAAGAGATGCTCAGCCTCTTGCTCACGCTAATCCCCCCCGCACATGTGTTGGCACATTTACTACCAAACACCCACATGCACACACTGACAACACATTCAGACACAGACACACAGATACACACACACACACACACACACACACACACACACACACACAGAGAGTACACTTTCTGCAGGATGGATTACTGAAAGGGCCTAGTGGGCAAAGGCCCAAGGGCCCAAAGTGTCAGGGGGCCCCCTGGCCTTCCCTTGCAAATGTCAAATGTAAAATTAAAACATACTGACCAGGAAAAGACTTTAAAATTACCTCAAAGAGACACCGGTTAAACACAAGAAGACACAAAATGACGAGAAAGAGAAACAAAATGACAAATAAAGACCTCATTGACCATAAAGAGACACACAATGATGAAAAAAAGACACAAAATGACCAAAAATTGACACATAACAACCACAAGGAGACAAGCAATTACCTCAAAGAGACACAAAACTGCCACAAGCAGATGCAAAATTACCACAAAAACACACACATAAACAATAAAGACATACATTTATTTTAACTCGAGATAAAACAACGACAAGTTAACATAATATGACTGCATAAAGTTACAAATTATTAAAAAAGACACAAAATTACTTCAAATTGACACTAAATAACCACAAGAAGACACAAAATGATGAAAAAGAGACACTAAATCACCCTAAAGAGACATAAAATGACAACAAAGAGACACAAACCGACAAAAAGATGTATAACAACTTCAAAGAGATGCAAAACCAACACGTCTGATTGTCTTGCTCCTATGTAGAACAGGTGGTTGGACTCTTTGCATATCTGCGCCCAGGGGCCCATTGTCTAATAATCCACCCATGCACCTATTTCATTGTTTCTACATCCACCTATCCAGAGCTCATTTTTACAACTGCTGTTTTGATGACACGTTGTGAGACTGGCCCGTTCACCCTGCTTGAGCTGAGCAAAGAGCACGCAGCATCAAACCACATGATTGTTTGTGCGAGTGCCAGCTTTACGCACAAATCGCCCTCAGCTAGAGACGCGCGGCATGCAGCAGCGTTTATGGGCCCATTGCCAATGTCTTTTTAGTTGTGTTACGAAACAAAGCTGCAGAAAGGTGTGGAAAGGAAAAGAGGAAAGAAGGAGAGAGAGTGTGAGAGTGAAACTTAGTGGAGATTTAATTATTTTTAACCAGAGGCGATTGGATAAAAAAGGCCACAGACTTAATGACTTAATTTAGACGTTTAATTAGTTGAGCACGTATCTCTCTGGCTTCTGCCCCGCATAATCTGTGATGAAGTTTGGTGTGAATGGCATCAGACCTCTCTCCCTCTCTCTTTTTGACTTTCTTTCTGTCTCTCTTTTCCTTTATCTCCCTTTCTTCGAGGACCACATAAATAATTCCCATTGCCTCTCTGAGCATGCACAATGAAATATGTATGGATACATGCCATGGTGCTTTTGAAAAGAACTGTTTCAAAGGTACTGAGGTCTGCTGAAATCTTCATGAGTGCCTCCTTTACTCCCCGCTAGACAGAATGGATTCTTTGCAAGGCTGCATCGGCTCTGCAGCTCCTCGATAAATAACTGCAGAGAAATGCAGAGCGTGCTCCCAAAGATTCAAATGTAATTCCAGATATGAACACAAGCAAATACACTGAAAGCCACTCCTGCATACACAATAAATATAACATGGTATGATATTTCATAGCCGCTATTGTTGCACTGTGCAGACATTCAGCACATAAAAGAGCATGTATAATAATATCAGGAACAACTGTTGCAGCAGACATGCAAAACATTATGGAAAATATGGGAATAGAAAAATGAAAGATGAAATACAGAATACAAAGGAACATATAGCAAAGGAGTATGAAAAATTGTGTGTTATCCAATATATATAACATCAATTACTGCTCTGCTGACAAGGAACATGTAGCTGCCTTATTTTAATTCTTTGTTCTCCTCCTGGTTTGCTTTACAATTTAAATATATTTTAACCATTTAGATTTATTTTTCACATACTTTAATAAGGTTTTGAGTTTTGTTTGTAATGCAGTACCTTTACACCAGTGTATTTTTTAAAATTAATTGAAAGATCTGAATACTTCCCCATCTGGCTTTAAAATGTTAAAGGATATGTGTGACACCATATCAAGAATGAACACAATCAATAAGCTTTAATGCTTGAATTTTGAAAAATAAGTTGAAAATTGTTTGCAGGCCAACTCCGTGTTTCAAGTTTGACCAACCACATTTACTGTAGCTGTGTGTGCACAGTTTTCCTGTACAATCAGGAGTTATTACGAACATGTATGGTTTCATAGGTCCTGTGTGGATGATTTAAGGAGATGTATTGGCAGAAATTCAAAATAATATAACAGTATGTTTTCTTTAGTGTGTAATCACCTGAAGAGAAGAATTGTCACATTTTTGTTACCTTAGAATGAGCTGTTTATATTGACATAGGGAGCAGTTCCTTGTCCACAAAGTCCGTCATGTTGCATCGACAAGTTTCTATAGAAGCCAAGAACAGAAAGACAAGATGCTGGCCTTCAGTAAGGCCCTGTGCATTTTTCCATTTTTGTGTTTTGCATGTTTTTGCTCCAGCCACTGTAGTAAGCAGCCCATCTGCAACCAGCAGTATCAGATTTTTTTAGCATGAAACTGCTATATTTAATGTTTTTACCGGTTTAAATCACCACGTCAGTTTGTTTTTCTGGGAAAGAGACCTCTGTAGATAATTCAGCTCCTGGTAAAAACCTCCTGAATACTGAACACTGACAGAATTCTAACCGGGAGTTCACACTTGGCACACAGGAGAAGTTTCAGCTGGTTGCAATTTGAATTCTCACCACTGCATGCCTCTAAATTGTACACACTGCTCCCTTAATTGTATAACTTCACCTCAAAATAAAGAGGTTTAGATAATTTGGCTTTTTTAATTTCTTGCCTGGCTAAACTTTGCTATAACCATGTTGCTGTGTTCATAGGTCATACGAATTACTTGTTTGAAGACAGCGTTATCATAGCTGATAGGAATAATGGACCAAATCACAAAAAAGGACTCAAGTTATAACAAACTGGAATCATCCTGCAAGTTTTTCTCTCTCTCATTTTGATTTAATGTTCTGTATTCACATGCTGTCATTCCTCAACAAACAAACCCATCCACATCAGCCTCTGTACACTCTGTACCCCATCTCCCTCCACTAACCCCTCTCTCCTCAGCTCCCTCACTTCTCTACCTTCAATTCTTTCTTCGTCTTCTTCCCTCAGTCCCCGGGGAATGACAAGAACTGCTGTGAACCTTTGTGTCACTTCCCCGGCAGTCTTTTTCCTGCCTTGTTATTTATTTTCTTCACTTCATTGCAGAGGGATTGTTTTATAGAATAGGACACTTAATAATGGGAGAAAAAATGTGGAGGGATGGTGCGACAGTTTCTCTCCTTGCTGTCTCAGAGTGCAGCGTCCTTGAACCTCAAAAGAGAAGAGGAGAGGGAGAAAGAGACAGAAGTAAACAGACAGATACTTTTTTCCACAACACAAATGCTCTTGGCTAACAGCAAAATTTTTCTTTTTTTTTTTTTTTTCCTAAAAGCACCATAGGCAGGAATTCACGATATTTTATTCTGCACAGGCTGGAGAATGGGGATGGATTGTGTGAGCTGGAGTTGTTGGTGTTTGGTTTGTGAGCAGAATGCTAAACACTTCCCAGGTCATGGGGGGGCCGGCGAAAGCATGTTGAAATTTAATGGTGCCCTCTGACTTTGCTGCAGGTAATTCTGCAGGGGTCCAACATCCTATCCGCACTGCTGAGAGGGAAAATGAAGAGTGTGTGTGTTTGTGTGTGTGTTTATGTGTTTATCACTGCACGTCAAGCTTGAACTAGTCTGTGTGCTCCCATTCCTGGGTGTGTTGTCTGCACCCAGCTTCCAGTATTTTCTGTAATGAGTCTGCTGCAGCCCTCCAGTACACACACACACACACACACACACACACACACACACACACACACACACACACACACACACTGTACACTTGTTGTAGTGGGTGAAAGACGTAAACAAGAGTACAGGCCGCTCTCTCAAAACGGAACAGTAACCATCATCAACTGCAACTCACATACTTGTATGTCAGTAAGAAATACATCTCTAGACACAAAAATGTGTCTTGGGTGTATTTTTGAGTGAGACATAATGCTCAAGGCAGTATTATCCACTTGTGGTCACATTCAACAATATGGAGCACAAAATCTTTTGTCCTTAAGTTACATGTAGAGTGACAGAGGCACAAACTATCTTTAAAAAAAACAACAACAACCTAATGAGTACTTCCCAAACAACTCTCGATAGACAGAATCACTAAGTGTACACTATATCTGAATATTTGCTCTGCTTTGATTGAGGCAGCAGTAGGCCAGCGACTCTGCTGTTAAGTGGAGTAAAATGACGAATTTTTGGATATTATGGCTTCAAATCCCCATTGGTAAGTGCTGTCTTATGGCAAGGTAAAATGGTGAAAATATTCTAAATATAGCAAATACTTAAACTGATATTGACTATTTTAGATGAGCCTTTTTTAGGTGGCTTAAAACTTATCAATTAAGGCTTCAGCGCCATTTGATTATATGTGCGTGACATGGCGGTTTTCTACCTGCAAGTTATTGTAAATAAGCATTGTGATTCTAGGATTTTATAGAAGATAATCATTAGTTATGGGAGAACTGACTTTAAGATGCTATATTGATATGTCAGTATGTATGCATCTTCATACAGCAGTTTGTATATGTAACAAATTAGCACCCCCATGAATTAGGATATGAACTTAACAAAAAGTAACATACGTAAATAATGGAAGTTAGGTATAAGAAAAAAAAACATGATGACAAGTTGACGTACCTAAGTACTTAATTCATGTTAGTTTGTTCTTAAAGCTAAATGTTGTTATGAAATGACAACTTTGCTGAGATTCCAGAATCGGTTCATTAACGGGCCGCTCCTGCAATTTACTATTGCTCTTCCATGAAGTTAGGGGATTCACAAGAGATAGTTTAAAGAAGAATTGTCAAAATCAATGCAACAGATGTTTAGATATACAGTACTCACTTAACGTCCCTAATTTAACTCAAGGTCCAGACTTACTATTGCCTCTGATCTTTCTGCTCTATTTCCAACTCACCAATATTACAGTCTGCTGTCTGTATGTCCCTGGTGGGTGCAAATGCAACACACACTAGCTGCAAGACTTTCATCTATCCCTTAAGTTTTGAATACCATCCCAGACTGCAACTGTTCAAAGAAATCCAAACACACTTTTAGAGTTTTATTGCCTGCATTCCCACCTGACAACAATCTCAACAAAATATTTCTTGCTGAGGCGTCCTCGAAAAATGATAGTGAGAATGGCAGCAAACAAGTCTTTTAGAGGTCGTACAGTTGCAGTGTTTCTTTGAGATAAGGGTCCTAAAGCAAAATGGAGCTTTGTTGACGGCTCCCCATGTAGCAGGACTTCTGGTATTTCACGAGACAAATTGTTTTCATTAGTCGGGGCTTTAGATCAAATTTTTTTGACCGTAAGTCCCTGATCGTCAAAATACAAGCACCCCGGTTTATGAAGTCCTATCAGTGTATTTAGGACGTTTTATCTGCTTAAATGACATTTACTGCTGCACCATTCTACAAGGCACACTACAGCAAAAGATAATAAAAAGTTTCTCCTTTCTGCACTACCGAATTGAAGCCATGTGTTCAATCGATAGGAGTTACCCAACTTTTCAAACTGTATTTCTGACTCTCCCATCATTCCTCCCTATAGACAAAATCTCTCTCCACTCTCTGGCTTTCAATCCACACTTTACCTGCCTCCCTGCTCACACACCTGAATTAATCTCCAAAGTCTTCCTCTCATCTCTTTTCTGTATGTGTGTACTTTCACATTTGGGAGAAGTGTGTTGTGGTGCCCGTGAGGGTGTGCGTGTGTGTCTCCTCCTTTCCGCATTAGAGATTCACCAGCTCGACATGATATTGTTACCCTGCCTAGAGCTCCGGGGCTTTGGGGGGTTCGTGTTTGCATAGCAGAGGCTGTACTTTCACTCTTGTAGCCCCCACGGGGACTTTCTTTGACACTGTCAGCCCTTTGAACTCGCTGTGACATCAAGCATCAGGTCACTTGTATACAACCTCCACACAAAAGGAACGCACACTAATTGGCCCGCGTGCACCTGAGAGACAGTTGGGACATCAAAGTGCTTCGCCGCCCAGTTGATAACAGCTTTGATGGGGTGACTTTGAGACTGCACAATTGTGGTTTGTACACAGAAGAACTGAGCTGTTAGCTGTGCTTCACTGTTTGTGTGATATTGGGAAGGAATTAGTTATTTTGCCGTTCCAGATGCATGCCGTTTTCTCCGCACTCCCTAGTAATATAACAAATGCAATTACCAGGCACCCTGTTGTTAGCCTTTAATCAGCCTCAATGAAAGTTTTCAATGAGGACAGACAGGAATCCAAAGTGAAGTCATGATACAGATGCCGAATTCTGCTACCACCCCTTATTCTGTCCTTTGTCTTACTCCATTGTATCGGTTCTTAATAAATGATTTCTTGTAAATATGTGATAAAAAATTTGCAAGTCAGAGAGAAAAAACCCGAGCTGGTAAAAAAAAGTGTGAAAAATCAATTTAGCTCAGAGCTCAGAGCAGCCATTTAGGATCTTATTTTGCCCTCCAGACTTATGGACGTCCGCTGTGTCTTTGTGTGACCCTTCATCCTCTGGAAGGTGGACAGGTGGCGGCTACTGGTGGGCCTGGAGGGCCCTGTCAACCCCATACAGTCCAGCAGCTGACCAAAGAGAAAGAGAGAGAGAGAGGGTGTGAGGAGTGGAGGGGAAACTAAAGAAATCAGAAAATAGAAAGTAGAAGAGAAGTGCCAGAGCCAGAGAGACCTAAAGCAGGGAGTCCGGTGTCCGAGTCTAAGCGAGCTCTATACTGCTGTCATAGCTTCAACAGGAGGCTACGTCCCCTCTTGACTCCAACAGGCGTGGCAAAGCGATTGGTTTCGGTCCAGTATAATGGCCGGCTATGAATGCTGAGTGTGACTGCGGGGGACCATTAGGGCCACAATGGCCGACACGACATTAAGCACTCCCCAGAGGTCTGAGGGGCCCTTTCATGCTTATCCTGGGGCTGGGAGGGCTGCTGGGAGCTGGTGGCCAGCTGGTTCTCTGGCCCCCGTGCTGCCTAATGCCAACAGCACTTTCCCCCCGCTTTGAGCTGCCGGCCGTATGGAGACACAGGGTGCAAGGTCTGTGTGACACATGTGGCCATGCACACACAAACGCTCATGGCGGCACCTGTTTTTAGGATTAACCAGGGTGGTGTGAGATGATCCTGATGTGGCGGCCTCATCTGCCAAGGGAAGTCAAAGAAAGAAAGAGCAGATGGGTAAAATTTGTTTGTGAAATTGCTATTTCTCTTCAGCATCAAAGTAAATCTAACCTTCTTTAGGCTGAACTGATTTATTCTGTGCTGTGCTAGTGTGGTGAAACTCAGCTAGTGTTCATGATAGGGATGTCAGTTTCAGTCAATTTTTCTATTCGCTAGGCCAACACCCATCACTGGTTACAAACAGGATAATTTTTAAGAAAAATATGAAATATATATTCCTTTTAGTCCGGTGCTTCACTACCTTTAGCTTTAACACCACATTTCAAAGCCCTATCCATTTAGAGATAATGACATTTTGTTTTTCCTGATGTAAATGTCTTGACATTCATTTTCTGTAGGCTATGCTGACAGCCAGCCGCGTTAACATGTGGAAGCATGGTTCCTCCTGGTTCCTCGGCCGCTGCACTGTGAACCACCTGCTTCAGCAAAACCGACCTGGTGGCGAAACATTGTTGTTGTGGAGACATTATTCCCATCTTCCGGTCTGCCCTTAGGTCATCCTGGTGAGTAAGCAGCTTCATTTTGTCTGCAAAACCTTTTAGTTTTGTTATTTATGTTTGAACCACTACCTCTGCTGACAATACTAACAGTGGTAACGGTGATAACATAGTCGACAATGCTAAAGAGGCTTTATGGCTCAAAATTGAGTCGCCTACTCACCGGGATGAGCTGGGCGGAGACTGGAAGGAGGGCAAAATGCTTCCACAGCAACACTGTTGAGTTGGGATGGCAATACTAGCAGTAATTGCCAAGCAAGCAGCACATGAAGAGTATCAAAATAAGCCTATAGACTGACACATGTAACTGGTCAAAAATATTCCCGGTGGTTAAACGATTAACGGTTAACTGTTGACATCCCTTGTTCATACCTCTTGTCCTTATGACTTGGTTCTGAATGAAATGATTTCTTCTCACACATATACCTCATCATTTGTAGAGCAACAAACAAATTATCTAGTTGATTTAGCAAACTCATAAGTCTGTCTGCAGAGAAAAGAAAGTTCATATCCTCAGAGCACCATATAGGAAAAAAAGGCCGCGATGCAAATGCTGTCGTGCCCAATTCAAGCCTTTTTGGAAAGATGCTGTGACTGCTGCATCGTCCTCCCTCTCAGGTCCTAAATAGCTCGCTACTTCAGGCAGAAAACTTGTTTTGTCGACAGCCTGTTTGAAAGGCAAGCGTAATAAAAGGCTTTTCTTTTTGTGCCGGGCGGTGGCAATTTCATAGAGTCTTTTCAGAGCTGAAAGAGGGCGAGAGAAAGGAAAAGTTTTACTAATTGACGTGGTAGCAGAAATTCAGCCTCCATTCCAGCCTGCCTTGTTGAAAAGCCTATTAAGGAACGTTTTGTACAATTACTTCTGCTCACTTCTATACGCCGTGGCTCTTTTTTAAGGGACTCATTTGTGTCTTATTTATTTCCTCTGCTGGCATGTTTTGCTGGCACTGCACACAATGACAAATTAAAGCTTTAGTTTCATGGCAATGACATGGAAGGTCTCGAGCTTTATTGTGGGCTTTGAAAGAATGCCAGGGAAGTCAAGCCGTGATCGCGCGTCCTTGCTTCACTGGCTCAATATTGTTCCAATGCATTAAAACATCCATTGAGCTCTAACTCTAGTCAAGGTTTTTGCATGAGCTCACTCATTTGTCAACACATCGTAAATGAATTGCAGTCAAAAATAAAATGAAAGGTGGCAAATTTTGGCACAAATAATCTTGTTTACAGTCACCCCTAAACAAAACTAGTAATCTGTGACCTTAAATTAGAGTCATTTAAGGTAAATAAAGGCAGTCAAATACTTTCAAAAAATTCTGGAATGATTGCAGTTGTAGAAGAGAAAGTAATCAAATGCTTTACACAATGGTGCTCTATACAAGAGGAAATGTGACACATTCGTAAGCTGTAACTTTTGCCAATTCACATGCAAATCTTCTTCAAAAAAGAGAGTAATTTTGGTAAGACGTCGTCAAAAATGTGTCGTAGGAGTCGGCTCTGACTAAGCAATGGAAGATCAGCAGTTTATTTGAAATAGTATCTTATTCCATCTGGTTCGGTCTTGTCAGAATCGACTTGATGATATATCTTCAGCTTCTCTTGCTGAATACTGACAAGTATTATTTAACCCCACCATTCTGTTGGAAATACTTCTCTCTGAGCTTTTATGGCAATGTTTTTTTTTCTTTGAACCTGCCTCTTTGCCTTCGTCTGCATTGTGAAATCCATCCAATTTGAAAACACCTCCATACAAATTTTCCTGCAATGAAATTGATACCTTGTACCCATCAAACATATGATCAATTACCTCTGAAAAGCAGTTAGATATTCATAGGTCTTAAGAACCCAAAATGGCTTGCTTTTTTTTGGTAAGGACTTAAATTGCATTGGCGATTATGTTTCATGAAAAAACGAGAATACCAGTTGGAGCAGGAAGCTTGCTACATGTGACAGAGAAAGCCTCAGCAGTCTGAACGATCTGACAGAGGTCAGCTGATGTCGAGGTACATCAATTTTATGAACCTTAACCCCCCTTTCGCGAGCTCGCTGCCACTCATGTGTTAAATGGGTCTTGTAGACAGAGGAGAATGCCTTTGTGCTGAAATAAATGGAGGGGAGAGAATAAGGTTAAGGCGACTCTTTTGAGGTGAATCAACCTACATCTGTTCATCTTTCTCTCTCAGTTCTCTTAAAAAATAAGATGTACTGCATGTGAAGGGTTTTTGTTGAAAAAACTAAAGAAAACAGGGAACTTATTTGGTTATTAAACTATGTAAATGACTCTATTTATAGTTTCTTTTATAGGCACAGTTGCCATGGTCGCTTTATTCCCCTTAAAAAAGGCATATTCATGTGACACCGACTCTCAGATGATGATGGAAAAAGAAAAACATCATTGACTTTAAACATACTGACGTGTGGCAAATTATTCTTTTAGTGTATACCGTATGTGTAAAATATTCTGCTGCTGCAAAGCTGCCGAAAAGGGAATATTTTTATTTTCTTCCCACTAGAGACGGATCGACCTGAGAGCAGGCTGTTGTGACAGATGTTCAGCTCAGCTAAACAGGGACTGTTATAACACACACTTGCAAAGACACACTGAACTATATAGACACATATATACACAAGTGTTTCAAACACACATATACTATACAGGCACACAAAATGCACACCCTGAACAAACCCTCTAATTTACTCTCTCTCCCCACCCCACACTTACACACACAACACCTCTCTCACACACACACACACACACACTGTGAAGAAATTACTTTGAACTTGGTGTCAGGCGGCGTGAATGCAGCTGGGAGCAAAAGGGTCATGAAGCTCTTTGAGAGGTGAGATGAGGTCCAGCCTTTTCTCCGCTGTCTGTCTCCGCTCTGATGTGCTGATGGCTGATGGGGGTCGGGCAGGGTTGTGGTACACGTTAGACCGTCGGGCCCGGCCATAAGGCTCCCTTTGTTGCAAGTGGCACTTTGCCACTGCAGAAGACTTTGATGCAGTCCACATTCAATGTCACACAGTTTCCACAGAGCTCAGCTAACATCAGACGGTGGTAGTTGTGGCAGCGTCATGCTTCAAAATCAGAATTGTTTTCACTTAGTAAAGAAGGATAAATGTGGAGGTAAGATAATGTGGTTTTTGATATAGATTTTTTTACTTAAGTGTGTAGGATTCAGGAGGATATATTGGCAGAAATGGAATATAACATAATAAGTATGATTTCTTCAGTGTATTAACACCTGAAAATAAGAATCGTTCCTTACCTTAGCCATTTGTGTCAACATAGGGGGTGGATCCTCATCCAAGGAGCCTGCCACGTTGCGCTGTCATGTTTCTACAGTAGCCTAGACCATACAAACTCCATTCATGTTGGTCACCATAGTTAGCAGCATCTTCACAAGGAGAGCCTCTAAAAATCATTTTTTTTAAATGTGAAACAGCTGGCTTTAGATAGAGCCATTTGTGTTTTTTCCTTAGCTACTGGTTAGCAGCCTCTCTGTGACAAGCCAAATAGCGCTTGAAAAAACAGACATGAAAGTGTTTTTTTTTGTTTTAATCACCTGGCCTGTTTGTTTTGGAGAGGAAGAGATCTCTGCGGATGATTCGGCTATCACTAAAAACCTCCTTAACGTCTGAAAAGTAAAAATAGGAATAGCTTGGGAGAAACACTGATTTGTAAGATGAAACTCAGTGTTTTACCAGTTTTAATCCCGTGGTCAGTTTGTTTCAGATAGGAAGAGACCTCTGCGGATAGTTTGTCTACCAATTAAAATCTCCTGAACAATAGACACTGAAGTATTTCTTACCCGGAGAAGTTGCAACTGGTTGCAGTTGGCAATCAACTTGATAATAAATTTAATGATAATAATAAGTTTAATGATAATAATAAGTTTATTTGTATAGCACCATTAAAAACAGCACCTACAAAGTGCTTTGACAATCAAAGCAAAAGCAGAAACTAGATCCTCAAAAAGGGGATAAAACAACAGACAACAAACCTAAGGTAGAGTAAAGATAAAGTTAAAACACAGGACAAAAAAAATGCTGAATGCAAAATGTCAATATAAATTAATACAAATAAAAAGACCAAAAACAACAAAAGCAATAAAACCACAAAACAAAAGGAGATTAAATAATTTAAACATAAATAAAAAGACAACAACTGATAAAAGAAAGTCTATAAAATGGGTTTTAAAGCTTGATTTAAAAGCAGTCACTGATTCTGCACGCCTTATCTCCTCAGGCAGGTCGTTCCAAAGCCGATGGGCCCTGATGGCAAAAGCACGGTCACCTTTAGATTTAAGCTTTGACATTGGAACGGCCAGAAGGGCCCCACCTAAGGATCTAAGGCTCCGAGCTGGCTGATTTGGGGTCAACATCTCAGATGATGCTAAATCCCCCTAAATCTTGCACACTCTTCATTTAACTTTATGCATTAGCATTAGCAAATTTCAGCCTAACAATAATAATCATCCTGGCTAATGATTTCTTGATCAGAAATATACTTGAGTAATATTGAAGCAATTCTACTAAGTGACACCATTTAATGAGGAAAGATGCAGCTGCCTCATGCTTTTCTGGGACTTTCCTATAAATTAACAAAGACTTTTAATTGAAGAACTATAATAAACAAAAACACAATCAAACTGATGACTTAATTGATTCTAACTATGAGAAGTTCGGGTGTTTCATTCCAGGGTTGGTTGGCGGAGCTGGAACTGCTGCCAAGATGTTTAATCATGTTTAATAAATTGCAGCAGACAAGGCTGTATCTAATCTATTAATAGGCCCGCATCATTACATTGTGATTTGCATCTGGAAAGGGTCCAACTGTGGACATACTCCCACTGCACTGAGCTGAGAGCAGAAAGCAAACAGCCTTATCTCACACACTAGTGGTACGTTACCTACCAGGGGATGGAAATGTGATTAAAAATAACAGACTTTTCCTAATGCATTATCTATTGTGAGAATAGCATTTAAAATAAACCCGCATTGCTTCTCTTGATGCATATGCAAAACTGTAAGCATGCAAATAACTGATTTCATAGAACAATGTTGTCGAATAAAAACACAAGGCTGGAGATTAGCAGGGGCAAAACAAAGGGAGCGTCAATAAAAAGCGAGCATATGGGTTTGTCGGCAACCCCCTAAACACGCACACACATGCACACACTGATTAATTGTATTCTTCATTCATTGTGAGGCAGCCTGCTGCTAATTAGCTTAGGCATGCTTTTGCTTATTGTATTTATTTAATTTCTTCATGGGCTGCACCAAAAGAAGGTGTAATTTGGAATGAGAAAGGGGCCATTTCTTGCCATGGTTTATACACACAAAGGGCTGGAAGTGCTGGGGCTGATTGCTGTTGCTACAAGGGCTCTTTCTTTCCGCGTCAAATGTAAAACAAAACCTAACAACATCCCTTTGGTGTTTTGCTCTTGCTTCTTGACGTGAGGACAATACTGTAAAATCTAATGAACAGATTATGTTTATAGTTCTCTTCTCAATGGATTAACTTCAACAAAGTTTCATTTTAAAGCCCATCTCAATGACGTTGTTGAGAAAAGATATTGCAGGACTCTTTGGAAGCGTATGAATTCAAAACAGCAGTAGGTGCTGCAGCAGAAGATGGAACATTTTCTTGAATCGTTCCTTAAAAGTTATCTCTCTGGCTGAAGTTGCCAGTTTTGCAGAATCAAGAAAAGACACTTTCAAGTGATTGGGCATCCAGCTGAGTTTGGGTGAAAACACATTCCATATGTATTGAGTATTATAATGGAGAGCGACTCTAAGCTGCTCCTTTTTCTGCCAGATTGCAGACTTCAGACACAAAATCCCTGTCAAGGATCTACTTTGCATTTGCGTCAAAGTGTGTATATTTCTTTGTCTACCATATGTGTGCAAGCATGTTTGCGAGCATTGTGCGCTTATAGATGTTTGCTGACGTCTAAATGTACATACATGTATCAGATGAGGGCACAGAATTGTCTCTGTGGAACATCTAATCAGGAGCTATTTTTTCAGCCATGCTCACATCCTGCTGCAAGCAAGCAACAGATGGCAGGACCGGGCGCTGTGGCCGATTTAGTCCAGTCGTGTTTGCTAGGAAGTAATTGTGTTTTAACCTGGAGAGAAACTGAATATTACAGCCGTGCAGGCAAACAAATTATAGTCACCTCGCTGGCCGGCAGATGACTCTATTTGTCTCATGTCCAGATGGAGTTCGAAGAAAATAAATTGGCCTGTGATGCTGCATGGACTGGATGCACTCGTGTGTGCGGTTTGTGTGCGTGCTTCTTACTGTTTGCTTGCCCGTCTGTCTTTCTACCTGTCTGTCTACCTGTTTATCTCCTCAACAGCTGCCTGTGTGATTCCTCATACATCAGCCTGTCTGTTTTTGTATCGTGGCAGATGTTTCAATGCTGCAGGTCTTTATATCAAAAAACGCAGCAGAGAAAAAAAAACTGTTCAAGTGGATAAGAGCGTCCGTACATTCACCTCAGCATTGTGCCACAGATTGTCTTTTGATGCCAAGCACCGCCCTGGGGGACATAAATGCTTACTAGAGATTGGTATGGTTTCAAGATAAGCATTCATTAGTCTGAACATCAACAAAAGATCTGCCATGCTGATCTCTCCACAAATTAAGTCAGTTTTTCTATTTCACGTCTCCCCGATTTTCAACACTCGCTGTTTATATAAAACAGTCTTGAATGAAGTGTTCATTCACTGTCAATTCCTGCACCATGTGCCAACTGTGTGCATCAGAAAATCCCCTGCAATCTTTGTTTTGGCTAGTGTGAGGCGGCAAGTGATTACCCAGAGTGCTTTCGGAAGTTAATGTTCATGGTCTGCACAGCGGGATTCTAGGAGTGATGACAGAGGAAGTGCCTCAGGGCGAGCGTCTCTTCGCTGCCATCTCACTTTCACTGTTTGTGACAACGCGTTTACCCCAACAGATGGCTCCAATACTCACAAACAGACACTGCGAGGCTATGAAGAAATGCGTGGGCTGAGACAACACGAAGATGTGCAGAAAATCCACAACCAACTAGTGTGAATTCATGTAGAAGTGACTAATGGGATCTCAGCAATCAGTAATGTGTGAAGTAACCTAAACTTGGTTTATCATCTCATCAGTTTCCTATAACTTTATTGTATGCAGCCAAATTATCAGAAATACAACAGCAAACAAACAAAAAAATTTAGGAAATCTAAAAAATAAGAACTTCAAGGGAAAAGTTAATGTATTCACTGGTTGCCTGACTCCCACTAAAGCAGCAAGTGTTGGGTAGAAGTGTGGAGTAGATCATAAGGTATACGAAGAATGAGGGAATATGACTCGACAACACCTTGGTCCCAAACTGCAGCTCATTTTGTCAAGTGATCCCTGAAGTGTTTTCTTTGCGCAGAGAAGAATAGTTCAGTTTTGCCTTCAGGCCCATGAAATGACACACAGCACGACGTCAGAGTATGAATTACTGAGTAGTTCAGCGGGATGCAATAGTGTGTGTGTGTGTGTGTGTGTGTGTGTGTGTGTGTGTGTGTGTGTGTGTCAGACCAAATTATCTCACTGCATCCAGAGTACCCCGAAATGCAAACTCCGCATTAAGTTGGACTACAATCATTTCTTCTTAAAGACAAGATTGTGTATGTACCATAACAATTTTATGTCAAATATAATGAACATTGACTATCAGGCCCCCTGTCCTGCCTGACCAACGAGAAATTGATTTCATTCATTCATTATTTAGGATAAATACAGAAATATAGGCCTATAGATATATGAAAAACAACCCTTTAAATTGTAGGTCGAAGCAGTATTTTGTTTCTGAATTTTGTTAGGTTGTTTTTAACCTTCATAGACCACACATTATTCATTTCAGTTGTTGTATATTAAGTTGCATACTTCCAAGAACCAAACAATGTATAATAAATAGCACTCAAAAAAAATTAAGCTGTTTGAAACAGACCAATACCATAAACCTGGCAGCTGAGGTAAGGCAGACACTGTCTCTGCATCACGCAAGAAACACAGGAGCTGACCAGTTAAAAAGACTACAGTCAAGCCAGCCGTCACTTGCATCTCTACAGTCAAACCTGCTGTCGGTAAATGTTGCATCCATAGTCTGAGCTTTATGGTAAATGCATTGCAACAGCCCAGAGCACACATATGACTAAATCTGCTTTTCAAAACAAGGTGTTAACACAGAGGATAAGCAAAATACATATACTGGAATAAAACTAATTGGAATATTTATTCATGGGTATCATGAAACATGTTACCTGTTACCCTTCAAAATTGTGCGAGAAATTCCTTGATTCTTTGACTTTGGGTTTCCAGGGTGAAAAAAAACTAGCAATGACTGATGAATTTGAATTAAGGACGACTTTATGAACAGACTCTATATAAGACTATATGCACACTCAAAATCAAGCATTTTTTCTGTATCGATTCAGGGAATTACCAAAATAAAGACCCACATTAGTACCTTGAAAAGCTAAATTTCTAAAAATTTGAGGTGCTGTTAATATGTCTGAGTTCAGCTATTTTCCAATCTAAAACCAACAAACTCAAGACACACGTTTTTCAAGCTAAGTAGCTAAAATTTAACTTAAGTCAAAGAACACCTCATGAACCCTCCTAGAGAGTGGATCTAAGGGAACACTGCATTGTATTGCTTATGACTAACGGTATGTTTTCACATGGTACAAAAGATGGTTGTAGGTAGAACATAAAGTGATTTTCATGTATTCTGTTAATCTTCCTTCTGAACCACATTGCATGTTTCCCCAAAGTATTCCTAAGCAAGTATGAGAGTGTGTATGAGTGTGTTAGTGTGTGTGTGTGTGTGTGTGTGTGTGTGTGTGTGTGTGTGTGTGTGTGTGTGTGTGTGCATGCGTGCAAGTGTGTCTGTCAGTGTGTCTTGAGTGGGTGAATGACCACAGTGGAGGGTAAGGTGAATGTCACACCCATCAAAGTGAACAGGTAATGATGCACTGTAGCTGGCATCCCTACAAGGCGATAACCTGGATGTCCACTTACCTGCCCACACACACACACGCACACACATACAGAGTCCCTCAGGCTGCCTTTCACACTAACCTCACATCCTTTCACAGGGCGCAGTGGAGCGTGCTGGTGTGACTCTACTCTCAGGCTCTACTGACGGATGAAACTACTGCTGCAGAGAGAGAGAGGTGGGTGGTGATGGTGTTAAAGGTTAGGGGTTGCACATGCATAAGCACTGGCAGGATAATAATTGCCCACTGGCATTCATATTTAGTTAGACATACTTTTATTTAAAAGTTTGATTCCAACCTGCTTATTTCCTGCACTGAGACATATGAAGTTTTTTTTATTTTATTTTAAGTACATTGAACTGTTGAATAAGTTATAATGCCATTGCAAAAACAACAAACCATTTTGTCAAGCTTAATTAAACAAGACTAGAAAAAATGTCAGAATCAATTATTTCTAATAGTTTCTTGTGATTATAATAAGACTTGTTCATGAGGTTGACATAAGCTGTCTTTTCGAGATTGTGAAAAATAATTCAGACATTACATTGAGTAGAGTATCTTCAGGTCATGTGTTTTGACATCTTGGACCAGGAAACCATGTAAAGCTGTTTTTTCATGATCAGTGAATAATCATATTGTAATCTTACAATATAAAGCTTGTTATGTAGGGGTATCAAAATATTATTTTCATGACAGGGACTTGGTTAACTGCCGAGGATAGTTTTGATTTCTATTTATTTTTTTGCCACTCTTCAGTGTACTGCGCTTCACACCAGCTGAGTCTGGTATATATACGTGTGTGTGTGTGTGTGTGCAAAAATAAAAATTAATCTTGAAAAAAAGGAGAGAAAGGATTAACCACGAAGCATGCAGTAAGTGGACATTGACAGCGAAATGCTTTGAATTCTACTGACTATAATTACTCTCTGTGCCCTCTCGCTGTGTGTGGCTATCACAGAGGGGTCAGTGGCAGCTGTAATTATTATACCACAGCCCTTTGTTCTCTGTACCTTTTTAGATCATTATTGTTAGTTTCTGTTCATATCTCCATGGTTATCTGCACAGCAGGGTTACATTGCATTACCTATTATGTTGCGAGTTGTTGTGAGTAGTGACTCATTAAAAAATATTTAATGAGCTCCAGGGACAGTACTATGCATTGTATTATTGCAACTGTGTTTATATTGTGCAACTCAGATACATACATGTATGCTTAGAAATAAATATATTTAAGATGATATTATTTTTTTTTAAAAGTTCAAGATAATAAATGTAATAATATAAATAAGTATTTTATTATACAGCCAGTGCTTGACTGTTTTCATTTTGAAACTCAAGATGTTAACTTATGCTTTGGTCAAATTCATGTTCTATTAGCCTCCTCGTCCTGCTTGTAGCATGACTAAATGAGCCTCCGTATTAGTTAACTGGGCTGAAAACATTCCTCCATTAAGGTAAACAAGATTGTACTTTCTCCTATCTCCCACATGACTCTGCCCCTAACCAAATTAAGACACTCATTTGCATAAGCGAGATGGATGAGATAGGAGGAAAACACTTTTCTCTCTGGGAAATAAGTGCACTGTTAGACGGCGTGGGAATCTCAGATGAGATGTCGCAGCCTATTAGAATGGCCATGCTTCATAATTTTTTCATACAACGTATTGCTGTAATAACTTTAAAGCGTTCAGAGCTTTTGATAAAAAGCTCGGACTGATAAAATGGCAGAAAGTGTGATTGTAAAATGCAAGTTGGGAGAATGCATTTTCTTTCCTAATGGATTGTTTGTGAATAAGCCGCAGTGGTATGCAGCACTTTCTTTTTCTGCTAAATTACATTATCCATGTATTTGAATATTGTAGTAATTACAGATGCATGAATAATGCATTTTGCATTTTTTTCCCACTTACCTTAATTTAGATTCACAAACAGATTTCCAATATGCCCACAATACCAAATAACAAAGTATTGTGCAAAAATTTTCACGTTACTGATGCTGTTTATCGCCTTACTAAAAGACAAAATTAGAGAAAGATAAAATGCAGGGTATTTTGAATTAAAATCATATGAGGCTCCTCTGCTTTTCTACTGTCCTCAACAAACCAGCTCAGTGAACGGAGCAGCCAGACACACAGTACGGTTTGTTTGTGTACTAAAAACAGCACCACAATTTACTGCAATCAGACACTGTGTATGGGCCGGGGCACCTGGGGCGCTCTGTGTGTGCTCCTACCCTGTGGTGAAATTGCTGTCAACACTTTTCCCCTCCTTTCAGCGTTGGTAGGGTCTGGTAAGCAGCCTTGCTCTGTCCACTATCCACCCCTCCCCCACTGAGAGGAACACCATGCTACACTCACAACTCCACATTTACTACCTTCGGCTCTCCGACGCGCATGGAGAAAATGATTGTTTTCTTTATATTGTGCATTTCTCTCTATACCTTGCTTTCTTTCATTTCTGTGTTCTGCTGCACAAAACCAGGAGTCCAGGGGCAAATTGGTTTTACAGCTCGCTTTAGTTCGCAGCCGAATTAGGCAGTAACGTCTAGTGAATATGAAATATAATTTCTTTGTTGCTGTCTGTGCTGCTGCTGAATGAAGAATGCTACTTTACTGCAGGCAGCTGTAACCAACATTGATATAATAAAGGAAAACAAATGTTGAAAGATGTCTAGCATTTAAATCAAATCAAATCAGTGTTTTGACCACAATAATATTCAGCTTGTTTGAATCCCAGTGCAACATTCTGCACTGTATCCTGAAGAGACAATTAATTTTCCACTAACTTTGTCTCAACAACCTGTACAATCCCGTGGTTTTGACATGTGTGAGAGTAAGAGTGACTCATTGACTCAGACCATTAGCGACATAATGTAGACAGTTACCAAGGAGAGAGAGAGATAGAGCAAGAGAGAGAGATCCCCACTTTGCACAGCCCCCCCCCCCCCCCCGGGAGACTGTGGAAGTGGCATCATGAATAATTCATTACCGCTTAATTTATGGCCAAACTTTAAATAGCACTGAAACACAGGAGATGCCACAATATGAAAATCTATCTTGTTACATTATTTGCTTAGTGAGTATGCTTTCAAACCCACGATCAAAGACAAGACTAATTAAACAATCCTGACAATGATAAACAGAATAATTTCACGTCTTTTGTACGTTTTGTTTTAGACAACTTTTGACAACTTTTTGATTCCTGCATTTTGCTCTTATACACCTTTTGCTGTTCACCAACACATGCACAAACCCTGTCCCAAATGACCTGCCTAGTTGCTTAGCACTCAGCATGTTGCAAGCCTGTGGGCTGCAATGAAAATCTACCTTTAGGCCATTAAAGGTCGTGCAGACACCACAAAATCAATAATCTCCATGCTGGCAGTAACTTGGACTTTTAAATCCAGCTCAGTCTAGAGAGGCACATAATAAATAATAATAAATGACATGTTTAATCGCAAATGACAATGATCATGTGTGCTTTACATGACACAGTACCATACAGATGGTTTTAAAGCAGCCATATTGCATTAAGAGTATCAAGACATCGATTTAAAATCAATAGTAAGCCTCTTAGCTGCTGATTCAAGTTTATGATTCACACCACCATTGTCAAACTAAGTGTTTTTTATTTTATTTTACTTGTGGTAACATTTGGTGCTGGAGGCTATGGAGCATGTAGAAACAGAAATGTGATATGTAGTGCGTAAAAAAAACAGCAACAGGGAGCTGATTGCAGTCTATGCAGCCTACCTTCACCCATCCTCTTCTCCTCTCCTTCATGGTAATGAGGCGATGAATGGCAGCATGTCTGCAGGCAGGGGAAGCAGACGCGCCATGCAGCTGTGGACTCCTACGCATGAGACACACGAACACGCGTCTATTCCCATCCCTAAGGCTCCCACCTGAGGGCCTGGTACTTAAATGGCAGAGGGGTGGAGGTGGATAGGATGGATTGGTAGAGTCGCTGATATCCTACGGTGGTAGCAGGAAGGAAAAGGTAAAGGAGGAGTTGGTGTTACCTGGGCGAGGGAGATAATGTGTTGTGTTCTTCTGTCTTTTTTATTGAGTAATAAAACAGAGCATGTTCTATACTCTGTCTGCAGCATGTCCATAATGTCTGACTGCATGATTATTCTAAATGAATGTGCATGTTTGTGTAAAGGAGCGTGAGGAAGGTAGATGCTGCTACCAAAAAACATTCTGTTCCTTAATAAGACAGCATGGTCTTATTTACCTTACATTTGGTCCAATTAAAATGATGGATGTTGTCAGAACTTCAATTAAATTGAAAGAGAAATTCAGAGGAACCCACAGTGAGAGGAGGAAATTTCCAGTCCGTTACCTTGCTGGCATTTGTCATCACATCAGGCTTTCCCAAAGACTTGCTTAAATTATTTGCCATAGTGACAAAGTGCTCTGAGTTCAAACTGATGTTGAGATATGCCTTGAATGTTGCTTTGATCCTCTGATGGATCCTCCACTTCCAACTATGAATTATGAATTTTCACTCCTGCCCCACATCATGCTTGTTATTAGCCAGACATCGCCAGACCAAATCACAATTGCGAGTTAGTCTGGAACCTCGTGGTTCATTTTCGATTTCCGTTCCAAGGGATGTTATCAACAACCGCAAATCTGAGAGGTTCTCCAGGTCCTTTGGTGAGTTAGAGTTAGAGTTTTGTGTGTTTCGCTCTGCAGGTGGGATTCCACTGCCATCATTCCGAGTTTAAAACCTTTTTGCATGAAATAACCAAGGCCCAAATGTATTGCCTGACAAATTTCAGCCCACTCTCTCACACTCCAAAAGCCACCTTTCGCATGCACATGGAACACAGGTAGATGCATCAGGAGAGAACAAACTCGTTGCTGTGTTATTATACGCATATGGATGGCCGGACGGCACCTGCCAATTTCCACATGAAACATAGCAGGACAGCGGCAGGTTGAAATGCTGCTGATATTGACGTAATATAAGCGCCATGTGCCTGTGTTGTTTAAACATAACCACGTGCAGCATCAT
This sequence comes from Plectropomus leopardus, assembly GCF_008729295.1. NCBI lineage: Eukaryota > Metazoa > Chordata > Actinopteri > Perciformes > Serranidae > Plectropomus > Plectropomus leopardus. The sequence continues at coordinate 19,571,353 of NC_056480.1, read as the reverse complement.
ATCACCATGTATATTTATTGGCATCACGGTGGCGCCATCACAGAACGTAAACAGCAGACGCACAAAGGCATGACAGGTTCCATTCAGCTGTGTTGTGAAGTGATGCTGCCCATGTGCGTATAATGTGGACGTGGTAGGTGCTGTCCAGCTGTCCACCAATGTATAATAGCACCACAGCCAGTTCTATCCAGCCGCATTCTCACCTGACAGCGGTGAAAGGTACCTTTTGGCGTCACAATATTACACCAAAAGCACTGTCAAAGCAGCGCTATTTTACGAGTTCGGCATGAGAACAGGCTCTTCAGACAAAATGCAAAGCAAACTTTCAGATCCTGACTGATCACACAAGTATCTAGGAACTACACTTCTTTCCATTTTCTTACAGCCTCTCCTGCCTTTTTTTTGTCTTTATATGTAAGAAAGTAAATTTATTAAGCCATGGGATAAGAATCAATTTTTAAGTCATTCTCAACCAGTGCTGAATTCTTATTTATCTGCGTAGTTTTTCCGATTCTGTATGCCAACTTTCTGCCTCTTGCTCCCCATTCCCTCACACTTAAAAAACATTCAGACGTGCAGTGTATCACACAGGCTTGGTTTTGAATGGATAGCTTGTTGTATCTTTCAAATGTCTTTCTCCCAAAAGGGAAAGTCTCTCTCAACAATCTCACCACAGTTGATAGCTCTGCTCTCAGAACATTGTACAAAGATCAAAAGTGTATCAATCAGCATTCTGTCATTGTTTTGTTCGCTTGCTCCTGCAGTGAGAGGCAGTCTGAGAGGTTATACTTGTCTTGCCCTCTCTAATCCCAGGGGATCTCAGTTTTCTGTATATTTTTTGCCAGCTTGATCTATGCAACAGTATCAGCTAGTATTGAAGTCGGCATCTGCAGTTTAAACCTTTTTTAGACAAAAGGAAAGACAGGGGCACTAGAAGCTTTTTGGCAATGACCAGGGATACGTTTGGCCAGTGTCGCTTTTTTCATGTAATTGTGTTAATCATTCGGGTCCAACAAATTTTTGAGTGAGTGTGTGTGTGTTTGTGTGTGTGTGTGTGCGCGCGTGTGTGTATAGGGAGCTGATGGATGCTGTCTCACTGGAAGTTGCGCCCATAATAATTTCTACAGTAGCACCCTCAGGAATCAGGTGCAGATAAGTCTACTTATTCTTAGGCCAGCAGACAGAGCGAACTGTTTTAAGTGAGGGAAGGTCGTGGGAGCACTGGGGCTGTATGGCCATTGCAAATGGTTTACATGGCTCATGGCTCAAGTAGGATGGAGGGCCTCAGGCAGGTTAGGGTCAGTGCTGCTTTGTCACCTGGTTATATCATATGTTGCATTTCTTTTGACTTTAGGTCATTCTCTCTTTTTTCACCAAACATGTGTTTTCATCCCTGAATTCAACTTCAACTTCGACTTTCAACTTTCAACTTTATTGTCCCCTAAGGGAAATTTCCCTTTTAGCCAGGTAAAACAAAACACAGAATAAGCAATCACACAGAGTCGGCCATAAGAAACAGTGACTCACATAATTGCAAAAATACATTAAAGGTCACTGAAAGTAAAATCGTCCCTAAAAAACATCCTTAGATATCCACAGTGAAAATGAAATGCTCCATAATGGATCATATCTAAGATTTAGTTGTGTAATGGCTTGAGTGATAAAGGAATTTTTCATCCTGTTGGATCTGGCCTGTGGTAGTCTGAATCTCCGGCCAGAGGGTAGGAGCTCAAACTCAGCGTGCAGAGGATGCTCAGGACACTGAACGATGTCTTGAGCCTTAGATGTTCCTCTCTTGTAAAAGGTTTGAGACAAATCATGTAATTTGATGCCAGTGATTTTACTGGCAACATATGTTTCACCTTCATATGTTAAGGTGAAAATGGCAGATCATATTGTGTTAGCAGAAAATCAAATAAGGTTAACTGAAAAACCTTTGTTGTCAAGTTGTCAGTGTAAAGGTGTTTTTTTTTATTATATCTATCCAAAAAGACAAATGGGCTGTTTTTTTTCCTTTTGTTATTTTTATGTTTTTGTTTATTTTTATTTCAATTACTTGTGTCGGAGGAAACCAGACCATCGGCGTGAACCCAGTTTGCGAATTTTCATCGCGGACTGTGGGTTTTCATTTTTTTAAAATAAACAGTCATGGCTTTCAGTATATTAAAACATCTGGTCGAGCACCAGGGTTTCAGATAGTTTAATATTTGATGTCCGCCATAACAGCTCCGTGTCAAAGCCTCAATTTCTCATAATTTTTTGATACATTGTAAAAACTGATTTAGGCAGATATTCCACGGTTTTACTTAACTTTAAATTGTCAATGAAAGCAATGTTGTTAAAAGTGCAGTTAACTGAATATCTGTTGACCAAGCTTGTGGCTAAAGACGTAGTGAGAAAATCTAAAGTAAAATCTTCACAGTCACAGCTTTCACTCAGAGTAAACCTCTCAGAGTTATTATCAGTTAACGATTACCCTAAATATGAACATATCAAGGTTGTAAGTTCAACAGCTTGCTAATTTATATATATATTGACATCAGTCACTTCTCATGTGTCTGTACATCTTGTCACAACTTTCACAGGTGTTACTTTGTGGAAAAGAGCCCTTATAAAATCCCCTTGTAGCATCATCAATGACTAATTGCCTTAAATATGCACACTTAATGGTTGTGATTTCAATACCTTGCTTGTTTGTAAATATATTGACATCATACCCCTTCTCATGTGTCTGCGACATCCTGTCACTACTTTCACAGCTGTTACTTTGTGAAAAAGAGCCCTCAGAAAACCCCATAACATTATTATCAATGACTTATTGCCTTAAATACGCAGAATTAAAGGTTGCGATTTTAATAGCTTGCATTATAGACTTTGAGTTTTAAAAAATCCAAACATTTTACAGCCAGTAGACAACATAACCCTGAAAAATGTAATTGCAATTTGCTCAAACTCATCCCACAAACATATTCACAAATGGGTTAAATATCACCCACTGAACATATGAATGTAAAATCTTTCTTAATATCTATTTTTTCAGACATAAATGCTCAGGATGAAATGCACATTTTTCAAACAAAGACTGCATAATCACTACAACAGGCAGAGATAAGATGACAAGCAAATCAAAGGAACAGATGGAAACATTACCAGTTCAACAATGAATACATCGATAACAGCACTGCATGACAAACCTGTCCATCAGAGCGAGAAGTCTTCTCTTCTTGCAACTGCTCTTTTAGGTAAATATTGCATCAAAAGATACACCTACCATAAATCAAACATCTGCATTATGATGTATTAAAACACAGGATTCTCCGAGGGGAAACCTGTGATCTCAGAGAAATATTTATTTTCTCATGCTGTGAAGCAGTTCATCTGAGATGCTTCAGAAAATAGCTCCTATTCCCCCCTTTGTGAAAAATGTCTAAAAGACTGTATACAGCTTTTCTGCCTTTGAAAATGTATCCCCTGCGGGCTTTTTGGCCACTCCTAATCCCTTAGTTACTTTCATTGTTTGTGTTGGCGTTAATATTTCATAAGGATGTTTCAATATTTATTCATCTTTTTTCTCCACGTAGATAACCGTCTCACTAACTCCCTTGTATCATACATTTTAATGCACTGAGCGATCGTGTCCCGCAAGCGGTGTGTGTGAGTTTTTCTACCCCTCCCTCTGTAGTACAAGCATCTTCATTAATAAAACATAATGGATGCCTCTGCCAAGAGTCACTCCCTTTCAATAAATATGCTGTACAATAGGCTGGCGTGAAAGCTCTTATCTGTTCAAATGAAAATGACACAGTCTACATCTCCTGGTGTTTGAATGATGTTGGAGGGCTTCTTTTGGTGATCAAAACATAGAAAACTTTGCATTTTATACTAAAGATGTGTTATTAAAATATCACCAGGTAAATGCAGATTTTCATTGCTGACTTTAGTATATAAAATAATGAAATAGAATTTAAAAAAAGATAAAACAATAGAAGCTTCTGGACCATGAAAACTGGTACCTTGCACCTCTGCAGCAGCTCCTCCTCTCATGTATTGATCTGATCAGCTCTGACTGGATCAATCATCCACCCTGCGTCTCAAAGCCTACAAACTGCTGCTGAGGAAAAAAAGAACTCATTAAGAGTTCACTATGGAACCACAAAAGTGCCTGAATTTAGAGACGGAACACAGAATGATAAAAAAAAAAAAGGGATACACACAAGATAAAAAAAAAAAAAACAACAGCAAACGAAACAATAAACTAATGACAAATAAGTTTGAGCCCCCTTCTCATCAGCCACTGGGTCGACATCTTTAATCAATCACATCCTTGACATATCTCCTCTTTTACTTTCCTCTCCATTATCCCCTTCTTTCTTTGTCTTGCTATTTGTCGATCCCACCATCTTACCAATGGTTATTGTTTTCTGTAAAACACACCTGACTGCTTGTAAAAAATCCTTTCCTTGTTTGCTGTACACAACACACATCTACAATTTTAATATTTAACTTTCTCCCGTCATACATGGCTTGTTACAGTTCAATTTTTCATATGTGCCCAAAAGCTCAGCAGTGTCTAACACAGGTTTAAATACAAATATAGCACGAGTCCTTTGATAAATAATTGAAACCTTTTAATGTCAGAAAAGTGAAGATGCATCCTCTATGGAGAGTTTCAAATAAGTGGTCTCCAGTGCACATTGACGCAAGGCTAAAGTGAACCGTGTAAGCTTGAATAATGGAATTTAGACAAATTATAAATTAGGTCTTAATAGGTAAGGAGAAATACCTGCCCTTTGCAAATGAGTGGTTGTCAGCCTCACATAAGAACCCCTTTGATCACTACGCTTATTGAATCTTTTTTAAAAATCCAGATCATAATGACAGGCATATTGTTAAGAATTAATCCTTTTAATGCCTAAGCACTAATCATGCAGGAAACTTTTGACACAAATGGTTACTGGAGAACAGAAAGGGAGGCTGATTGTAAATTATCTGAGGCTCCTATGGCTTGAATCAAAAAGAGCTCAATCACCATGTCTAATTGTGCGGCAAGTGCCAGCTCCCGTTTCTATGGCCATTAGTCCGAGAAGTCCACTCTGACCTGCTTGACTCTGTAAAAACTTAAGTGAAGTGAAGTGTGAACAACATTCAAGGTGAGCAGGAGTTTTCTTCAACATGTCAGAGAAGTTTAGCCAATCTCAGGGAAGGACAGACCCTCAGGGGCTGGAGACAGCAGCAGTACCCTGCTGTCTCCTTCAAATAATCAGCTGGCAAGGGATTATGTCAGTCCTAGTGTATATTCCTTTCAGATAAGTGAGTTAGGTATACCGGTATATATATATATTTATTATTTGTTCTGTTTTTTCTTTTTTTTTTTTTTTAAACCTTGACTACAGGATAGAGTCTTGACCTATATATATATATATATATATATATATATATATATATATATATATATATATATATATATATATATATATATATATATATATATATATATATATTTCATTAAAACGTCATTGAAGTATTTGAATTAGATTGTTAAAAGTCAGATGAAACAAATAACATTTGTTAAGGTTTTTTGAGCGTGTAAGGTTCATTGTGTGATTTTTTGGGTTGGGTGTTTTTTTAGAGAAATTGTACAATATGTACAAATGTACAAAACATGCAATGTACAATAAAAGAAACACCAAAAATAGCCAACAATCTTTTACTCTGTGTGAGTCTATAATTAACCAGAGTTCAAACAAATCAAACTGAGACCCAGTGGAAAAAAAGGACATTAATATTTCAATTTTTCTCTTATTAATTTAATCACATTTCATATGCTGATTTGAATTGGCCACGCTCCTCCACTCAGAGTTGACTCTAATCCCAATCTAATTACTAATTATACGGTTGGAGGTTGATTGGACCAATCCTCCCAGCCAAGGCCAATTTGACTCCCTCTGATGTCGAGCACCTTTCATGTGCGATGTCTCCCAGGTTTTGAGGACACAGTGTGTGTGAGCGAGTGTGTGTGTGTGTGTACACACGTCTGTGTTTTAATCAAACCATTATTCAGCACACTCGGTTAATAACAAATGAAAATGTCTCCCACTGCTTCTAGCTGAGTAAAAAAAAGGAAATGACAAACTAAAGGATCTGACCTCAGGTCTCTCCTCTTAAATGTTTTGGTTTAGTTGATGCTACCCAGCTAAATTATAACTGCTGGTGTATTTTGATCATTGCCACTGTAGTAATATAAATACAATCTTTTGTTTTGACAGTTATGGATACAGACAATCCTACTCCTCTAATCATAGATACCTCTATGGCTAAGGAGCGATGTAACACGGTAAAAGTGCTTTGAGTGGTCAGAAAACTAGGGAGGAACTACAGGTCCATTTACTATTTAAATTTCAAAACATTGCTTTAAAATACCAAACAGGATTGCGGGGGTATATCTGACAACACACAGTGTATTTCATTCTCTCATAGTTAAGCAGGGCCTCACTTTTGAACACTTTAACTGCTCTGCAATGATTGAAGTTCATTGAATGGAACCAGAAAAACACAAGTTTCACTGTGAGGGGCCTGCTAGAGAGCATTATGTTGTGCAATAAAGAAACTACTTGAGATGTTAAATGAGTCAGACAACTGAATGCAATACTGGGTTTTTTTTTTAATGCCGTACTGGCCTCTCCCTGTAACCAGTCAAGAACAAGTACATGGCCTCTTTCTCCTGTAGATAGTCCACACTGTTCAAAGATAGTTTGAGTTTTTTGGGAAGGAACCTCCACTTGCTGACTGACACTTGACACTGGAAATAGCAGATTGTGTTCTTGTGACCTAAAACTTAACAACCATTTAAAACTGGGGGCCAGAATGTCCCTTAAGAGTAACCATGACAACCAACAAGGTTTTCATACCTGAAATGAGGTGAAACAAGCCTTTGCCCTTATGTCCCCCATCTAGGTCAAACGTGCTTTAATAGGAATAATACCTGCTTAAACCACTTTCAGTTTATTGCTTTTCCATTTCTAGTTTTGAGTGAAAATGTGAAAACAGTCCTGCTTGTTGCCTCTTTCTCTCTGTATGGCAGCACAAGCCAAAGACTCTGCAGTCTGGTGTGTCAACCTGCAGCCGTGTCTCTGTGAAGCACATTCGAGCGCCCACACATTACGACTCCTTTGAGTCGTGCTCACTGCAAAGTAGGATGGAGGAAGGCAGTGGATACTTCATCATTAAAGTGTGCATGATAGCAGGAAGGCTAGGGGCATAAAAATGTTTTATCCCTAGAACCCTAAAGCTCCAAAACATTTACTTTATAATTCGTCAGAAGGTTTTCCTGAAAATGTGGGTAAAATAGTAACTTCCTCAATAGAACTGCTGTATTCAAACAACAAATAACAACAAATATTTATTCATTTATGGATTATTTAACAGAAATGATTCATCATATATATTGAGTTCCATGCTTAGCTATTGATAAATGTTCTGCTGTGCACTGACCAGAAGTCTCTCTACATTAACAATTAATAGGCATCAAGTATACCAGTCTAACATTGTTTATTTTTGTTCCCTATAATTCATATGTTACATATTACATAGGTATATTCAAGAAACATTTAAATGTTGTCAATGTGAGTTTTGAAATGAGAAATTATGCTTTTAGGTCTGCTGCTCCTGCAGCTTGGAATTTGCTCCAGACTGATTTGGATCTAGGGGAGATGGTGTCTTTCAGCGTTTTTAAAAACAGATTGAAAGAGATAGAGGAAGGTACATCCGGTTGTAAAGCCTTTGACTGAGCTATTTTCTCCTATGTGATCCAGGAGATAATGATGAGTCTTATTTTTTGGTATGCTGTGATCTGAAATTTAATTGTCTGGAGCTGTTGCATGTCTGAAACTTTAACTAAACTTTAACTAACTTTAAGGAAAACTAACTTAATTGTGCTGCTGCCCGTCTTGGACTGGATATTTTTAATCTCAATGAGGCTTTTCCTGGTTAAATAAGTTTTTGAAATGGAATTTGGGGGAAAATGCAGACCAATTTTTTTTTTTTAAATGTCTTAATGTTGTCTGTGTTGAATATGCTGAAAAAAGTTTCAGACATGCAACATATTTACAGACAATAAAATTTCAAATCATATCATATCAAAAAATAAGAGTATTATTATAGTTATTATCTCCTGGATCACATAGGAGAAAAAAGCAAAACAGTGCACTAAAATGTATTTCTAAAAACACTGAGAAATAGGCAATGCAGTAACAGAATCTTGATATATTGATGTATACATATTTAATTGGCACTGCCCAGTTTAACAGCCTGACCGCAGTTCACAAGCAGTGATTGGCATGATTGACAGCTGCGATAGGGACTTCTTGGCACTGATTGCTTGTTTTTGTGGAGGTGCATTAATACCATTAGGTGTGTTATTAGAAGTTGAGGAATATGATTTCTTTTCACTGATGACCTGTCTCATTTAGTGCTGTGTGAATATACTGCTGTATCAGAAAATATGGCAAATGTTTTTTTAAATAAAAGTTACCAACTACAGCTTTAAAGAAAAATATATTCCATCACAATAAGTATAATAAGTAAATAAGTTAGTAAATGAAAATGTAGAAAATTTGGGTGGGGTGGGAGAATTTCTTTTTTTAAGTGTTAATTAATGCTGCACACATGCACTGTACATCTAAATTATATGACAGATATATGATACAGAATTCACATAATCTTTCTCATGCAGCTTCTTTGTGATGTGTGAGGCTTTGAAAGTTTAGCTTGAGCTGTGAGCAGTAATAAAGGCAACACCGCCCTGAACTCAAGAACATAATGGCTACTGTATTAATTGCGCTATTCAGTGGCAAAATAGATTAATCTTCTGTCTTTGTTCCACTCCTACTTCTATATTCCCCTTAATCTAAACTTCCATTTCAAAACACTTTTAATGTTTGTCTCAGTTCAGCATCAAAAGGGCTAAAAAGATAAAGAGAAATTCTAAAAAGTTAAAAAAAAAAAAAAAAGTATATATATAACAGTGTTCTTGCTTTGATTGCACCGGAAAATAGTGGAAAATTAATGCAGGCACTGCAGCACAGGAGTCCACTCTGTTGACATGACCTCTAATGAAGGTTTTATGTCATTGTTTGAGTATATAGGGCCGTGTGTGTGTGCACACGCGTCCGTGCATGCATGCGTGTGTGTGTGTGTGTGGTGGTGTGTGTGTGTGTGGCTGTAAGCGCTCATAGCTCATAGCAGCGTGGGCAGCGTGTGTGTATTTGGAAATGTCATCTCAATTAGTTGTCGAGCCCCGAGTCGTGAGAGCTCTGACAGGGCAGTAATGAATGGCACCACACTGGGACTAAAATACACCCAGCAAACTGCGAAGAATGACCAGAATATTCTATTTCCTCTTAACAACTTCTAGCAGAGACAGAATGATAACTGCGTGGGCGGTTGCTGCGTATGTCACCGGGAGAAAGAAGGGAGTGCAGCTGTTGTTGCCATAAAACGTACATTACATCTTCATCATCTTTTATCTTGGCTGTTTTGTTTTGAGGTGCAGGGGTTCGCTCACTCCCTATACCAATTTCCAGCTCTGGTAGCTACCTACAAATCTTTTGTCATTGTCTGTGGCCCCACGGGCAACATTTACTTCACGTTTTGAGGAAGCTATAATATCAGCCATCAGACAAAGCCTTCATATTATCCTCATTCTCTCTCGATGATGGTATAGATTCAAGGCGGCTATAATGGAAGGCTTCGCATGCAGACAATTAGGGTCTCGTGTAATTAAACTGTCTTTTATCTATCACAGTCATTACATGGGCCACATCTGAAGACAGAATGCGGACATTAGGCAAGTCACATTAAAATGTAATTGACTGGTAAATAAAGTAAACAAATAAATTATCTCTGCAGCTGCGCAGCTGTAGTCGAAGAATACGCAAGAAAAAGACTGTTGCTATGGCCTTGACTGCAGATGCATTAGTATATGCATTAGTATTTTGTGCTGCTTGTTTTGGATTCAGCAGTGTACTTTCTTTTCTTCTGAGCATTTCTTGTTAACATTGCAATAATTGCCACCTCTTTCTGTTATTCTTTTTTCCTGCCCATTAAGCTGAGTGACTGAAGCCATCAGTTAACTAACATATCTGCAACTTCTCTTAACTTCATCCGCCGCGGCTGTAACTGGTGATGTTGGTGTGTGGAGCACGGAGGTTGCCAAAGGAAACCATCAGTAGTGACTTTTGACAGGCTGCATGATGGAGGTCTCCAGCAGAGTCATGGTCTTGTTAATGACTGCACCGCACAATGGGCCTAATTTAAATGCACCAATCAACCCTTATCTAAATATCAACCCTGATTATTAAGTAGCTCCATATCAGTAGCACTGATTGAAGACATTTTATTATTAATTATTCCAATAATTTTAGCTCAGGGAGACATTGTGTTTCAAACTATCTGGTTTCAAGAGTATCAAATTATTGCATGGAATTTAATTAAAGTTTGGTTAATTACCATTTGGCAGTAGGGCTAAAAAGGGAACATCACCTTGGGCTAGAGTCATCAAAAGGAAGGACTGTTTGAGTTTTTGTGAGCATTTATATTTAAGGTGTGCGTCTGTTGTGTTCAAGGGTTTAGCTTTTGTTTCAAAATTGTGGAGGACACATATGAAACAGTGGGTTGGAGGGGTACGGTTCTTTAACAGATTGTTTTGCACTGATTTGTGCCTTTTACATCAATTTATTTATGTTTTCAAAATAAAAGTCCTCTGTTGCTTAAGCTTTTTTTTATTGGTGAAGGACAAATGCAAAATATCTAAATAATAGGGGATAAGTCACCTGCATGCCAAGCCGAAACCTGAATCTATGATTGTGTGTCTAGGATAAGATTTTTACTGAGTGAAGTAAAATTGGGGAAATAATTGTTTTCAGATCTAAAAACAATATGTTTAAAATCATATCCACAAATAGTTATAGTTGGAAAATATTTGAATGAGAAACTGGAATATGATCGCTTACAATAGTCACGCTTAAACCCAAATAGGGACTACGTGTTGTTTACAAAAAAATAAGGCAAAGTAGTGTTTTAGCCTTTTAAAAATTCACCAATAAAGTTAATACAGTGAATCTGAGAGATTTTACATTACAGTGTGGATGGTTAAAGGAGCTATTTATTGTAAACTAGTGGTGTAATGATACATCGATCTGGATCTATAAAATTGATTCAGTGATCAGTGATGCAATATAAAAAGATGCAATGTAAAAACATGAATACATCTTGTCATTTTTAGGACATGCTTTCATTTTTAAATTCCCATGGTATGTCTTTCTGTCCAAGCACACCACCCTCCTAAAATATCAAACAGTGCTGGAAGCAGGGGTGGGCAACCTGTGGCTCTGGGGCCACATGTGGCTCTTTAGCCCCTCTCCAGTTGCTTCCTGTAAAATATGTGTCATAGGTCTCCCTAGCTAGCCCATTTATGGATTCCAAAAAGGAAAGGATTTAATATTGTGCGACAGATTTGTTTGTTTTCTTCACCAATGTCACAAAGTTGAAGTACCAAGTAATCATAAATAGTCCATTGTAAAGTAGCAACCTCTGTAAAATGTATTAATGAATGCTCAAAACCTATTAATTATGATGACGTATTAGGCTGTGCTGCCTTCATTATGAGGCTCAAACAGGTTTTGAGGCTCCAGACTGATTTTTTGTTGTTGTTTTTTTGTCTTAAAATGTCTCTTTTGATAGTAAAGGTTGCTGACCCATGGTTAGGAGCCTCGCAGCAGGCACGCAGCAGGCAGATAATGGGAACTAATATTATTTATTGATATCGCCTCATATCAATTGCAGGCCCCTGAATCAAATTACAATTGTAGTGTGGCAGATTTTGTGAGTTTTCCAAAGAATCGATATGGTAATGAACTATGTTGAGACTTGGGGATCCATCTCTATTGTAAAATTAAATTGCTTGTAATTCATGTTAAGAAAAAAAAACAGAATCCAAAAGTGACAAGCGATATGACTCAGCGCCTTGAGCAGAAAAGTTGAAAATTTATGTATGCATAAAGGTTTATTTAAACCTTTATGCATGCCCAAAAACCACCAGAAAAACATGTTGCGCAGTAGCAAAAGCATTCCATTAGGAACATTTACACCAAAAGGTCTATGAAAACCACCATGCTATACTTTATGCTTACTCGGATAAACTGTATTTACTCACCCTTCACTGTGAGGTATCCCAGGTTTGGTGCAGCTGATGAAAACAGCATTGCTATCTGTATATTATCCATTCCTCCTGTGGTTGCGCTCTGCTCCATACAGTGGTGGCCCCAGCAAAACTGATCTGACATCTCCAAATTACATGGCGATGAAACCATATCACAGTGTTCAGATTTCAATTCTACTCCTTGGGGAAATATTGTTTCAAGCCATTACTCTTCATCAGGGGGACGTCATACCCAGTCTATGCAGCTATTGTCCTCCATGGCCCGTGTCTTCAGCGGTGCCCCTGAGACAATGGCATACGTGATGTACAAGCTGCTGAACTCCTGTCATGTACCCACAAAGGACCACGGCGCAATGATCAAAATCCTTAAATGGTGCTTGCATAGAAATTTCATCATTATTTTGGGAGTGAAATGCATCAAACGCAATTCGCTTGATGAGATGTTCATATGCTGAAATGGTGTAGCTTACAAAGTGCTTATTAAAAAGCAGAGTGTCATGAATCACTTGGATACTGTGATCTTCCCCACTGTCAGTGTTGAATATGCTCAGTTGCAGTGCGACTGGCACAGCACCAATGATCCATGCCCATTCCCCATTCATCTTTGCTGCTCGCTCTGTGTACGGAACGCCACAAATTACAGCCCTGGTGGATTCATGCTGCTCTAATCCTTAGCAAAACTGTGAGGGGTTATGTGGGGCACCCTGCCAGTTACCTTGGGGGGCGAATGATCTCTCCGACCTACCCCTACTAACCCCAGTGGTCGTACCGCAACGGGAAAAGATCTGTCTCTGCTTATTATTACTTGCACCTCCCACCAGTGGCACAGAAGATGAATCATACCTGTCAATCTGTATCCCTGGTGCAGGGAGGCCATGTTTGTTTATATTGATCGGCAGCATATGTGGCACAGCTGTTGCCGGAGGAGGCTGGTGCTGGCAGAGGTTTGTTCACGCTTTCCCTTGGCAACAGTACAGTTGGCAGGCAAGACAGCAAGCAGTACGCACTCGACTAATCAATACAAACAATGAAGCAGCAAATCAAGAATAATGTTAGAGCAGACAGAAATGGGGGAGAGGATAAAGCTTTTGATTATTTGCTCCTCAGAAATGATTTTGTTTTTGGATCTGGTAAAATGTGTTTTCATAATGCTTAACTATTCTTTCTCTGTTTGTGTTCAAAGAAATACGAACAATGCGTGCATAGTAAATGATTCACAGATGTGTCTCCTGTCTGTAGATTGTTACTGTGAGGAAATCTGATTCTCTTTTTTGTCTTTATGGCAATAGCAGCTCAGAAACAACAAATGCACATGGTGGCATGACGTCATGATGGGATGACGCTGCTGGTTACTGTGATGTCAGCAAATGCGTATGTGTTGGGATGAAGCTGCATTATCCTAATGTTTACACAACAGCAAGGACTGTGACGATGGTTAGGATTAGGCAAAAAAGTCACAGATGGTTAGGTTTAGGCATATGGGAAAGTGTAGAGAAAAAAATACACACACACACACAGGAAGCGAATTCCAGACTCCTGCACAAAAGTCTGTTGTTTGTGGGACCCATACACCTCCCTGTCATACCCTATAGTGCACTCGCACTCCTCATATTACGTGGTTACCGGCAGTGTTATTACCTGACGTTGTCCTTCAGCATTTCCTGTGCACCCAACTGGTTCCATCTAACCGCGTTGTCAAGTTACGCCACTCGTGCACATAGCATGTGGACGCGCCCGGTGCCCTCCAGCTTTCTACCAGCGTATCTTAATGCCACTGGTTCTGTCCGAGCGTGTTCTTATCTGACGCTGTCCAACTGCATTCTGGTTGGGCACGGAAGGTGGCTTTTGGTGTTACACTTGTATGCCAAAAGTACAGGCAGAGCAGCATTATTTGACGAGTGAGAACAGACTGGTATTATAGTAGCCATATTTCTATTATATATATTTAAATTCAGATGTGTGGACTCGAGTCACATGACTTGGGCTCTGGTCACAAATTTGATGACTTGACTTGACATAATCAAAACGATTTGCAACTCAGACTTTAACAGTGACAACTTGTGACTTCACTTGGACCCTTTGACCTGAAAATATTTTAAGCTCAGAGTTTACAGCTTTACTGCTATTCATTCTCAGCAATATGACACCTAAAGGTGAAATGTGTTCGATAGGTAGGCCATTAAAATGGTCACAAACACTGAATAAAGCAGTTTCATGTTAGAAATCAGTGTTTTTCTCTGACACTGTTTGGCATGTTGGTGCGGGTGGCTAGTCCACCATATTTTTTTTGTGTTCACTATTTTTCTGTGGTAACTTAAGATCCAGACATCGAGGAGTTTTAGCCAGAAGCTGAATTATCCGCAGAGGTCTTCTGCTCTGCAAAACCAGCTGGTGATTTAAACTGGTAAAAACACTAAAATAAGAAGTTTCAAGTTACAAATTGGTGTATCTCCAGTGCTGTGAAAAACTAATGTTACATTACTGAGTACCACTTTGGAAAAAAAATGATTCCAAAGATAAATTCATATGTGTTCAAAAACTATGCAGTGTTCAATAAAAAAACAAACTGCAGACAGATGCAACAACTTCCAGCTTCATTCAGCATTTGAAACAGCATAAAGAACATTAAGTCAGGGCTAGTATTGACATAGATAGCATGCTAAATCTTATCTAACGTTTACTTAACAACCAAGTAACTTTTTAATAAACTCTTAACAAGTACAATTTTTAACAGTATTCTTCTTTAGTATTCTGATATTACATTTGGTCAGGAGTGCATTATGACTTGGAACTTGACTTGGGACTTGCCTGTCCTGACTTGGGACGCTGAGACATACTTGTAAGACTTACTTGCAAAACAATGACTAGGTCCCACCTCCTGGTAAATTCATGTGGATTAACCTAATGTCGTAACAGCTATGATATGGCCAAATGTGGACTACTTTCAGTTTAAAGAAGACTTTTAGGTTTGATAATAGTAAAAAGAAGAAATTAAACTGTAGGCACGTAGGTGTGTATATAATGGTAAGTGAAACAGAGTGCAGGAAATCAGTGGCGTGCAGACGTTCTTGGTTAATAGTTTGTGCAAAGGTTCAACAAACCATAGAAATCCAGAGTTAAGTCAGTGTGTGAAACTGTAAGTGCAAGTGTAGGAAGTGGGGCAAATTACTCAAGGTGCAGCATCTGGCAATGATTAGTGGCCATTAATTGGTGTTAACTGGTGCTACTAGTGTTTACAGAGTTGAAGGATAATTAGCTGGGGGTCAACTCGGGGCTGAAATTAACATGTCAGAACTCTGCAGCTGTCTCGTGACAACCAGGCGAGGTAGTGGCGGGTGTACCAAATTTAGTTGGCAGGGTAGCGTAGGATTATGTGGATGGCTGTGTGTGTGTATGTCATGTGGATTATTACGGGTATTTTACCAAGTGAGTCAGTCAGTTCTTGTGAGTATGTGCATGTGTGCGAGTGTGTTTGAGATAAATAGAGAAAGAATAAGTGCTTATGTGTGTGTGGTGTGGATCACCACACAAGTCAAAGTGACAAAAATTAAGCACCTCAAGAATAGCTCTCAGCAGGGCCCAGATTTGACTTGCCAGAGTAAACAGTGAAAAGAAGCCGGTCTGCAGTGTGTCCATGGGGGGACCTATAGCAGAGATCCAGCTGCAGCACCTGCATAAACACTAAAACACAGTGTGGGCAGCCACCACACACAGCTGGGGACATAGTCAAGCACTGTGTTTGGAAGAATGAAATAGACACTGCTCTCAGATTGGAGTTTATTATGGAAAGCTGATGCACCATTCGTATCCAATAGGGCGGGTGTTGTCGTTTAACTAACTGTGGACGAGGGAGACAGGAATAGCAAAGCAGCATATCATCCCTGGTGTTGGCAGCATCCGTCACAGCACACATGGAGCCCTGGAGGCAGCCCAGTCACTTAAGTAAAATGCTGTTATCATGCATTTCTGCAAACCATGGATACCTTTCATTTGTGCATTGTATATTTATCATATCAACAATTTTCAGTGATTTAGATTACATGTTTATGAGCTGAATTTCTCATCAAAAGGTGGAGGGGATGGTGGATGGTGTGAATAGCTGCCAAGCAACAGACAGACCACTGTTCAAGACCAAAAAACAACAGAAGCAGGTATCGTTAACGACATGTTGCGGCCATTTCCAGCCGTGTTTGTTGTGACAAAACTGGGTATTTTTAACAAGACGTTGGAATATTGCTAGCCATGTTTGTGGCGACAAACAGGATAGGTCAAACAATAATCTCCCCATGGGTTCCCTGGTAGCTCACCTGATAGAGCATGCAACAAATATAGGCCGAGTCTTTAGCAGTGGCTCGAGGTTTGAGTTCATCTTGTGGCTCCCGTGCATGTCGTCCCCTCTCTCTCAGCCCCATTCCATATTTACTTCTGTACAATCTAATAAGGGCAAAAAAAGCCTAAATATAGTCTTAAAAAACATTATCTTTTTCCAACCATAACCAGATGTCTTTGTGCTTAAATGTAACCACATGTTAACCACAGCTTTGTCATATTATAAAACTGAAAATTGAAGTGTTAAGACACAAAAAGTTTCAACATATTGGCTGCATACCAAACATACAAATGTAACATCACAAATGTACAAATGTAACATATCCATGGTTTGTAGAAATGTACAATGCCAACAGGACTACCTAGCCACCACACTGTGGAGGCTGATTGGGATCCTAGAATCAACAAAAAATAAGCTGAATGTAAAAGCCAGTGTACAAGTCATATAAAGTTTAGTGAAGTCAATGGGAATACCAAATCTTCTCTCTATCAGTCTCTTAGTTAAAAAAAATGCCTTGACTACTAATTTCACAAGAACAATAATATCAGAAGGAGATTTATCTCTCAAAATTTCAAAATTTTGAAAAGAATGGATCCTTGATTTCAGATAGAAGAAAACAAAAGCAACGGGTGTCTAATTTCTAGCCGGAGACTGTTCATTTTCCTTCTAAAATGACATCTCAGCTTCAGCTCTCTAGCTAATTAAGCTAATGCTTATGAACTGATAAAGAATACTTTCTCCAACAGACTTTTTATCTTTTAAACTGACTCGTTTATATTGGAACTCTGTTGAAGGGATGTAAATATGCACTTATGCTACATATGTAATACTACATCAAAAAACAGTCTTAAGCTGCATGTCAAGCCAAAAAAAAAAAAGAAAATCTCCATATAATTTCACCTATGATATACCATTTGTTTTGGTTCATCACAAACACATTTGACCAAACAGATAAAGATAAGCTGGGTAAAGTATACATTTTCTTTATTTATTGGTTTTGTGTTTTATCTATAACTTTGTTTCCTACCTGGGATTTCACTGCATACTATTCTTCTAAAGTCTCTGCCAACTGCAGCAGATCACAAAGAGACGTCTGCCGTGATAGTCCTGACACATCCAAACCTTCCCCACACACTGGAGGATAACTCCCAGCCATCAGAGTCACTATGCTCCGATACAGGATAATGACTGGAGCGAAACGGGACTAAATCCATTGTACGATAACTTATCTCTCTAGGTCTGTGGGACTTTTTTTTCTTATATGAGGCCCTGCGTTTCATAAACCCCAAATTCATTTCACTCTGTATCTGTGCTGATACAGTTTCCCCGTCAATGAGAGGGAACTCTGGGGCTGGGAGATAGAGAGGGGAGAGAATTCACCGCACACCGCAGGCGTAGCGGGAAAACCGAGATAAGAATATTAAACAGGAGAAAGAATTGTGTCTACTCCTCCAAACCAATAATATGACTGAGGATGGAAATGAAAAGGGAACACTCAACTTCAGTCTCTAAGAATTCATATGACAAATTTTAGAGGGTAGAGTGTATTTGTGTGTATTTCCTTGCCTGAGCATGTGTGTCGTAGGACAGCAAATTGTAAAACATTGTTTTAGTATTTCAGTTTTGGAAGCTCTAGAATATCTATTACATCAGACTTTAAGATTCTTGTTGGTCTAAAGTGCAATTTTGACCTTTTGGCTGTTCCAGGTGATAGTGTTTCTTATGGCAGACATGAAAATGTCAGACAGAGGGTGAATACAGGTGTTTCCGCATAGATAGTGTGAGAAAAAATACATTTTTTGACAATTAAAACATGTAAACACTCTCTAGTAGAGCCCCAAAAATACAAGTATGGAAATAAAATTAGCATTATAGGTCCCCTTTAAAGTAAGACGTGATGCAGAAAGAGAAAGACAATCTTGCTGTTTACAACTGATGCTCTGTCAGAAAATTAATCAGTCCCCCTGATGATGACTGCAAATTGCCCAAGATTATGTTGACACGTCTTCATTGCTGCATGTTGAAGGAGGCGATGGCAGCAGAGCTGCCATTTAGCCTGCCAGTGGCCCCAGGGGATTCTTCTTCTCTAGCATTCTTTTTAATGTCTGGCAATTAAAGGCCGTCTAACTGCCTGAGAGAAGGAGTGATGGAGAGAGAGCTATGGAGGGAGAGTGACTGAGTGTAAAAGAGTGATGAGACTGGGAGGGAAAGACAGGAAATAAATGATAGAAACACATAAAAATAGGCACACGCCCAAAAAGATCTCAAAGGCTTCATGATCATGTTAGGAAAACTTCCAAGGCTTAACTCTGTTTAATTCTGTCATTGTGTTGTGGTCACTTAAAACAGCAGCCATTTGTACAGCTGAAATTCTTTTTAATTTAACATGGGGTACTCAATCGCTGGTGAAATTTTTCTCTTCACACTAACAGGCCCGCAGGGAAACCCTCTCATCTCCACTAAAACGTTATCTATACATTACAGTGATGTGCACAGTCCGCACACTGCAACCGTTCATCAGGCAAATCCATCCTGCCTAGTTTTCATTCTTACTAGCAGTTGATGCTAATGCTTTTCATATCTATCAATGTGACAGGCACAGCACGTTGGTTTGTTTCACTCAACGGGAGAAATTAATCACACACATTTAGTATAACAAGCGAACATTTGAGCTCTGCATTAACTACGCTCATGCTGGTTTTGATGGCCATATTAAGATAACATTTTCAAGCTTCTTATTGAGGCTATTTGTTAACAGTTCTAACTTAACTGTCATAGCAGCGTTTGGGCTTGCACGTATGTAACTTGCATGCATTTATGTAGTGTGAAATTATAGCATGTAAAAGTACAGACCTTTTGTGTACTGCTTTCATATCAATTTCAATGTCACACTCATGAAAGCCTTTTATGAGAGTGACACTGAATGTGCAGCACAATTCCCCGTTTCCTGGGCAATATGTCTGTGGATATAAGTATCATCATTGACAAATGTCATTCCAACACTTCCATCAAGGAGCTGTGTTTAAGTGTTTGCTATCAGTGGAAGCTTAATATAAAGTAAAGCATAATGCAGCGACATCATAAGCAGATTACATCTATTAGTTACTGCTGTGCTGCATGCCCATGGGAGAGCAGAAAATCATTTTAAACTTCAATAAGTTACAAGCAGTGGCAAGTCTACACATAATCTGCAGAATGCCCCAGGCAGCAATGAGGCTGAATGCAATTAGGGGTGAAATAAAATTCTACACAGTAAACAAAGAAAAAATGGAAAAAAAAAGAAAAGAAAAGAAAAGAAAAGGCCGATGAAAGAGGAATGAACATCGTGGAGAGAGACTGCATTGTCTTTGATGAGGTCGGCTGTTGCTTCCTTTAATTGTCACAGTATAACACTACAGTTCTCAACAAGGATGAGTACACCATTTGTTGTAATCTGACAAGGCAAGAATAACTTAAGGTCAACATGTCAAACCAATATGACTTTTTTATTATAATAGTACACATGTTATTGTCACTTGAAAAAATAACATTTCAGATTTTGGAAGATGCAAGGGTGCAGGTATCCTTGCATGTTACAGCAGGGACCAAGGTCTGGTGGAAGAATTAGTCAAATCATGTACCAAATAGTAGCATTAATAGTAGCATAGCAATCGTAGCAGTAATGGTAGCAATAATAGCTGCATCAATTAATCCATTAGTTGTCAACAATTAGATGAATTGCCAACTAAGTTGATAATCAATTAGTTTATATGAGTAATTTTGTAAGAAAAAAACCTAAATTGTCTCATTCCGGCTTTTTAAATGATTGTTTTTTTTTGTTTGTTTTTGGTTTGTTTCCTCCTCTATGACAGTAAACGGAACATCTTTCGGTTGTGAACAAAACAAGGCTTTTGAAGATGTCGTCTTGGGCTTTGGGAGATGCTGATTGACATTTTACACCAACTCTGATATTTTATAGACCCAAATAAAACCCATATATCAAGAAAATAATGGTTAGTTTCAGCCTTAGTAGCACCAGCACACAAGAAAATGATAAAAATTTCTATTAAAAGAACTGCATTCAAAAATATATGTATGTTAAAGCATTATCAACAAAATGTACTTTAAACAGAAAATTTATGAATGAAAAGTACTTATCATGCAGGGTAGTCCTTGTCAGTTTTATAAGATCATCAATATTAATGTATTCAGATGTAAATGGTATTTTAATGCTGTGGTTGCTTAAGATTGAGCTAATTTAGCATAATCTACCACTTGTGTTGGAGAGTAACCAGTTCCATGTAATGGAGTTATGTAATTACAATAAATAAATAAAAATAAATGTAATTGTATTTAGTTACAGTTACTGAGACAAATATGTGTAAAAAAAATGCAGTTACTTAACAAAATAAATGTGCTAATTACAAAGGAGTGACATTAGGCCTTTATTCTAGTCACTGAAAAGTGATATGTAGTGTAAAACACGAGTTATGTTGCTTTTGCAAATTTGAGTGCTACATAATTCTGTTTTTAGAGCTTGTTAGCTTTATCTGTAGTTTTCATCTTAGAAATGTAATAAAAAGTAATCAAATTTAATAAATCATATTACTTTGATGAAGTGATTAGTTACATTTCCTATTACATTTCAACAGGGATGGCCTACCAGTCTGTAACTTACTACAATTCAAAAGTAGCTTTTTTCAAAACCTTATACAGCAATGTATCCTATTTTATGAACTGATGATATGTTTTGTATAGAAACTATTGATCTGCAAAGTAAGCTGTCTGATAAATGTGCAGTAAAAATCGTGATCTTCCCTTGAAATGTGGTGGAGTTGTAGTATAATGGAGCAAAATAAGGAAATTACCTCATAATCGCATAGTGCTTTAATATTATAATATTTCATTGTAATGTTATATAATATGTGAGTAAATTGTTTCACCACTGATCTTTAATGCTTCACTTAGGCAGAATAAACCATAAGTTTAAACAACATATTTCATTTCAAATTTAAACGAATTTGTTTATAGCTATAAATGTATCATACAATTAATCAGGGCTTTTTATTTACCTTGAAATGAGTGGGGGTGCGCCGACTATCAAGTCGTCACGTGCTCCTCCAGTGTTTTTGTCTGAAAGCCCCGCCTCACACTCGTACTATTGGTCAACTCGACAAATAACCGTGTCTGATTGGAGAAAAGCGCTGCTTGTCATCGGTGTTGACGCGTAAACCAGGAACTAGCTGTTGGAGAAGTGATGTGTTGGCATTCTGGCGAAATTTGGACCAAAGTACAGTAAAATTGACAATTCTGTCGTCCCGCGTGTCCACAAACAACAGCCAGACGTCCTGTAATGCAGAAACACCTCGACTAAGCGACATTTTTCTCCCGGTAAATACGAGCAGTGTAAGTATCGTGAATGCAATGAATGAAAGCTGTCTGTTGTCAGTCCATCTCCACTCTGTTCTGAGTTTTGTAGAGTTGAATCTCTCAAAAGCTCTGCAGAGAGTTTTGCATGCGCTGAAACTTTTGTCTTCATGTTTTAGACTGCAGAGACGAAATTTTGCAAATGTATGCATTATTGACTTTCAGAAACTATATAGCCCGATAATATCAGAGTGTAGAAGGGCGTTTTCCACAATACTGACAGATAGAGAGACACATTTGTAAAATACAGAGATCATAATTCCTCTTAAACACCATGCTATGCTCTTGACGTTGCATGTCACATTTTATTAGGTCTATGTAGATAAAACCAATGCAGGCTAATCCATTTGCCCTATAATAAATACTAAATGTATCAACGTTAGAATGGGGTTTTTTGGATCGTTTTTTTTTTTTACTATTATAAATAGGTGTTACATAGACATATTGTACTAAGAAGTATTACAAACATTTTTTCCATTAATACCAGTGAGTGTACATTAAATACCTGCCCAGGAACTGCAGATATAAACTAGCTAATAGCTAAATCTGGCCTGAATCATCCCTTGTCATTTTGAGATAAATGTTTTTATGCATGGTCCTTGCTTGAAAAAGTTGAATCAACATCTCAAATATTTCCAACATAACTGAACATTTGAAACTTTATGAGGGTAGCTTTGTGTTATTGCGACATATCTTATAGACAGGTGTACCTAATAAACTGGCAACTTAGTGTATTTTTATCCAGCATTACTCCATAGTCATGCTCTTATTATGTCGGTATGCCCTCAGGATTCATCTTCTTTCTACTTTTTCAGTTAAGTTTGCTTGTGGGTGTTTTAGTTTCTTGCAGTATTCCCAACACTTAAACTTAGCGAGGGAAAATTCACCCTTAAAGCTGTACTTCGTGACTTGTAAAAATTGTCATATTTGCTCAAACTGTCACTGTTTTCACACATCACAAAATAACAAATGATCTTTGAAAAAAACAATGCTCCTCTGCCTCTTTGTAGTTCCTCTGATGGCCTTACTGCAATGACAACAACCAATCAGAGCTAAGGAGTCTCTAAGGCAGCTGTCAGTCATGTCAGTGATTCAATCAAGCAGTGATTGGCGTGATTTAACAGCTGGTTAGAGACTCCTCAGCTCTGATTGGCTGCTTTTGGTGTGCCTTGGTCCATTGAATGTAGTGTTTATCATGACAAAGACTTTTAATGATGTAGAACGTAATATTAGCTGTATCATCTATAAATGTAACGTGCCAAAGGGACCAATCAATCTGCTCAGATATTTTTTTCTAATAGTCAGTGCAACACCTTTCAAGGACTGACATGGAGAAAATCAAATATTGTGATCTGTTTGATGACCTCAACATTATTGCACTGATTTTGAAGGGTTGACTATTGATGCTTTCAAAGAATATTTACACAATGAGATTTTTGAAAAACAGTCATCAAAAATGTGGGTAAAGGCACATAATAGGATAGTCTGGTAAGTTTATAAAATTTACTGTAATACAGCCTTTAAAACTATGAAAAGATTACACAAGACAATGCATTATTGTTATCATGATATATTCATGAAGAGGTGGGCCCCTACCATGGGTATGTTAATTCATTAAAGCATCCTAGTCTCTCTAACACAGTCTGAATAGATTCAACCTGTCTCATTACGCATACTCTTACACTTAAATCACCACACACACTCACGTACAACTCATTCCCTAATTGTTACCCCCCATTCACCTTTCTTTTTTCTCTTTTTTTTGTATTTTTTTGTTGTTGTTCTGATTTACTCCTCCGGTCGTTAAGCTTAAATGTCTTGTGTATGTGTGTGTGTTTTGTTTTTTTTTCCTCTTCTCGTCACTATTGTTATTCTTATTTTTATTCTTATTCTTATTCTTATTCTTATTATTATTCTTATTCTTATTTATTATTATTATTATTATTATTATTATTATTATTATTATTATTATTATTATTGTCATCACCCAATTTCCTAAATTTTATTCCATTATTATAAAATGAAGTCTGGTCTATGTGGACACAGTGGAGAGAATATTAAAAAAAAGAAATGAAAAAAAACTGAAGGCAAGATTGTGAGTATGATTGTAAGAGTTGTTGAAACAAAATGAAAAACTAAGTTGAAGAAATATCAATATATTGTCCAGCTCTGTGCCTTGATATATCTTTTCCCCACTGCAAATGTGAAACATACTGTAACACATCTGTAGAAATTTCCAAGTGGAATGACCCCAAGCAGCTTAGATATAATATTGTAATGCTGCTGCACAGTGCAACATAGCTTGCCAGTCTGAGAGCCTACTGTGTCTGACTGTAAACATTACATTTGGGCAATTTCCTCTCTTCCTTTTGTCCTCCTCTCACGTCCTTTAATTTGCTGACTCTGGTTTCCATTCGCTGGAGAACAATAGCTGTGCATACATCCTCCATCTCTGCTGGCACTAACAGTGTTTGAAATGTAGCTGAAAACAGTGTTTTTAGTGTAAGGTAAAATTCAGGTCTCCCAAGGCGGCGGTCTCCCATGAGAAGGCATCAGTCAGCACAGGCAGCCAGCCACGCTCCTTGAACATGCTAATTCAGTCTCTTTCCTCTATTCCCCTGCCGAACCCGCTAGACTCTTCACCACTCCTGTTCTTCTTGGATGCACATAGATACTTTTTTTTCCCCCTTTCGTATTCGCCTCTCTGTTCTCCCCTGTGCACACCTGCTTACACATTTTTCTTCTATTTCACACTTAAACATGCTTTAAAAAAAAAAGATAATCAATTATTATTGTACAAGCGGGACTTGACAGATATTGAATTTTATTTGTCAGAACATATCAGGCGTGTCTTTTAAATCTTTCAGCTATAGAACAGACCAGGGGGACTGAAGTGTCATCAGAAAGCACAGGCCTGCCCCTCGACTCATACTCGCTTTTTCCACTATTTTAAACAAAAGGCTACACTATTGATCGATGCAGTGTGTTGTGAGGGAGCCTCTCTGGAATTTAGAGCAGAGAGCTCACTGAGAAACAAGTATGTTGGATGGATGCATTAAACATGTACGATAGCACTTTGTAAAGGAAATTATTATACAGGGGTAGTTATTTCTGGTGATTGTACATTCACCCATTAATGCACAGCCTTGGCACAGACTGACACTTATTCTGTCACACACTTGCATAGTTACACGCCGAGCCAAAGGATACTATTTGTATTACTCCAAGCTCTTTCTCTTTATATCTTCCCTTTGAGCTGTCAGGGTAATCAAAGCGAGCTCGTGGTGTGAAGGGAAATGGTGTTAGACTAAATGAGATGGATAGGAAGTGCGCACAGTGTGAACATAACACACATGGAAGATGGTGTGAATTAATTTAATTATGTCTAGCAGATGTATGTGAAAGATAAACCATCTGCCTGATCGAAACTGACGACTCTTCGCGATATATGATTGTGTATTAGCTTGAATCCTTTCTGCAAATTTCACAAGTTATATCGGGCTACAGTAAGCGGAATGGAGCTCTATCCGTATTTGATGAAGCTAAATGATCAGGTGTTACTTCGAGACCCAGCTGTGAGATTCTGTCTCTTAAAAGGTGTTTTTTTCTTCTTGTGTCTTATTTCAGGCACAGGAAGCAGAATGGGGAAGAAGGATGCCAGTGCGACCAGATTACCAGTTGATCAGTACCGAAAACAGATTGGTGAGTCTTCATTCATCTTAGAGCTGGCTGGTTAATCAATTTGTTGATCATCAGTAAATTAATTAACTGTTACAACATTTGGTTTTGTCAGTTGATTGAATATTTTGACTCGATAGTAAAAAGATTTAATGCTGGAGTAGGCAGGAAAATTTTGGCTTTTTTTAAAAATAAAATAAAAAATAAAAAATGTAATTCAACTGATCTGAGAGAAAACTAGACTTCTGACCTCCTCTTGGCTCTGTAGTCAGGCCATAGAAAATCTAGGCCATAATGGGAGACTTTGGCCAATCATTGGTCATTTCAGAGACAGACCTTTGCCATGGGCTGTTGAATGCGCCAGACGTTGAAGCAAATTTTACATAGTAGGCAAAAGTGGAATCACACCGTTCGGGTTCTTCACGTGCGCTATGGTCCCAGAACGACTTTTTTCCCATTGACTCACATTCGCAAAAAGATCAGTGAACAAATTTTTATGAGCGTCAAATCTCAGCGAAATTATTAATTTCACTATCAAGACTTAATCCATTCAACTGGATAACATTTGGAAAGTCTGAAGCAAGATTAAATTATTTGATTGTCATTCAAGCCAGCAAAGCGCTAAACTGGAAGTCAGACGCTCCGCTGGCAGAAGGTAACCCACTCAGACGTAGCATGCATGGTCTAGAGGTCCTTTAATGGGGAAGACCCAGGGACTTTCATACCGCCGAAATAGAGCATTTTTCCTGTTACTGAACACCTTTCATAGGATTGAGCAGGGTCCTGCCTCCATGGCAGTATCCAGATTTTATTGTTACAGTCATGGTCCCTCCGGTGAATAAATCTGATTCAATGGTGACAAATCCTGCAGATAAAGCTGCTGTTCCAGCATTGGCAACATCTGTCTAAACTGTCTGAAAAAGGAAGACGGAAAAAAAAAAAATCTAAAAGAAAGTCTAACAATAAACACAATAAACATGTCGATTATGTATGGTAAAGACTAATTCGGATCAAGGTTTTAGCGCTGCTTAGGAGGACATGGACAGTAATTATTTGTGGCAGTTAAGGACAGTTAAGGAGCTGAAATTCGCACATTCACCCGGCTGTTTTGTTAACATCAATGCAGATCAGAGCCAGACTACTGCAGTTATTTGACCCGTGTCTGAATGCTGATTGTATGCCTTTCTATTGCATTAAAAAGCCAGATGTTAGCGGGTGTTAGTGGGTTTTTTGTGAGGCATTCCATATTTCTACTATTTTCCTACTGCAGCTTTGAATAAATGCTCAGATTGCTTGTCATTGTTTCATAACTTGAAATCAATTCTCTGGGCTCATTTAGTTAACATTTTGTTTATTTAATGATTGATAGCTTAATCAAAAAGATAATCAATATATTAACTGACAATTAAAACGATAAGGTCTGTAGATTAGTTCATGATGCTTTTTGACAGTTGAGATTGGTCTACAGCTTGTTTCGTAACTTCTTTCTAAGAGAGATCATAACTCATTGCTTGATGTGGGCAATTTTACCACAACTCGGTAATAAACTCAGTGTTCTCTCACAGAAACAAGCTAACATCACACTCAATAAATCGCACATGATACTGTGTTGCAGGGAGCAATTTTGTGGTAGTTTCACATATATCCCAAACTGCATAACAGCCTGACTCTTTTGAAGACCTTTATCAATTTTGGCTATGCAGAAATTAGCATAATCTCTTTGCACAGTCCTGGAAACTTTTCCAATTTGTATTGGATTGAAGAGAAACTTCAACCAGACTCACTGGAGTAGAACCAGTATAAAAGCTGTGGAAGTAATTACACTTAGAGACGAACAAGCGGCATCTAAGGTCACATTACTGACGGACAGTGAATTCCACACTTACAAAGCTACCCCTTTGATATGTCAGAAGCTGTTTTGTCAAAGTTTAATACCACTGTAATCCTGCAGTATTTTGTTTCCCCGTTGTTCCCCTTACATCACAGGCCTAACTCAGGCAATATGGTAGGTATCAATCAAAAGTTTGGTCCCCTTTAGCATGCCAGCTGTGGTTGCTTGAAGATCACAGCTCGTATTGTGTCTTTTTGTTTTTGTTTTCCTATTGTGGAGCAAAACCAAAAGGTCGCCAATGGCAAAACTGGGTAATTGTGAGCAGCTAGAGCTGATGCAAACACAAAGGGAAGCTATGTTCTCCTTATAGGCCGATAAGGTTTTCACTTTTAATCTCAGGAGTGGCAGACTATGTACATGAGATGTGACTAAGTAGTGCTAGTACACGCAAAAGCCCCCCACTTTTTCAAGGAAAAAGATTTTTGCCCTACATGGACTGAGACTTACTAAAGCCCTGATATTGGCATTGATCTCATAGTATCTTTACCAGGAACCTATTATAGATGGGCTGACATATGTGAGACAAAGGTGAGAATGAATTCCTTTATTGAGATGGCAACAAACACAGCTATAGAGGACGAGCCGAAGAGAGCAGCGCCAGGTTTTCACTGTAACCGGAAGCGGTGTGAAGCGCGCCAATATGTCGATTGTCAAGTGAGCCTGTGCCTGGTTTTTCTCCGGGGCAATCAACAAGAGAATCTTCTCCCCTGTTCTTTTCTTATTACATGTAGAGCTAAATTTTATCATTTTATCATGAGTAACCTCTCTCTCTGTTTTCTCGTGTGTATGAGTGTATGTGTGTCTGCTCATTTTTCTGGTTCTCTGTTTAGACACAACCAACAAATATGTGGACTAAGTTTGAATTTAAAAAACACAGTCATAAATAGTAGATGCTTGGCTGTTTCTAATAAAAATAGTGGTTTATCAGTGTGTGTTCTTGCCAGATTCACTCACGGCTTGCGGTAAAAATTGGCTATATATGTCAAAACTATTGCAGCAGATCCTGAGCCGGCCAGGGAGCACAGTGCCACAGCGCCTTCAGTGTGAACAGCCCAATTGATTAAAATGGGCGCCGTAAGTTAGTATTCAGCACTCCATGGCAAATTGGTGTGCTTCTGGGCCCAGTGTGAAACCGGAGTGATACAGTGCAAAAGATAAAAGTTGTAAAACTGGCATGGCACCTTGAATTACCATGTATATATCAATGGTGTCTCCACACAGGAGACCTCTGATCTAAGAAGCAGATTCTCTACAACAGTGGTCCTCTTTAGGGATGCATGATAATACAAGCACGTTATGAAGGCTTTAAAATTAAATATTGGCTTTGGCCTGAAGTGATCATTTCTGCTGATGTGACAGGCCAATGAGATAACACTTGAATTATGTGAATTTAATTCATTGAAATAGGTCAAGTCAGGAGTCATCCAAGCCTGTCAAAAAAAGATGAATTTTGCAGTTTTGTTAAAAAATATTTCAGAAAAATTATATATTTTATATAATACATAAGTTTAAGTAGTTTTCTCATTTTGCCCGGTGAACACATATATTTTGAGAAGCATTTTACGTATTTTATGTGTGCACCTGCCAGTGTACCATCACAGTAAGTAGTAGAGTAGGTAGTAGGTAATATGTTAATTCCACTTTGGGAGAGACTTGATGTTCTCTGCACTAGGTTAAAAAAGGTGCATATAAAGGCACCAGCAATTGGTTTAAAAGAGTTGGAGATTATCATTCTTTTTGATATTAGCAAAAAAATACGAAATTGTGCTTCCATAACCCTTTTACAATGAACATTTCTGCTTTTATTGCTGTAGAGCAATTTCTCAATTTGCGAGGTTTGAAGTGGACAGAAGTTCATTACAGGTCAAATGGAGATGGAGTCTCTGTCTTAAAATCATCACACACCCTTCTACCCTGGTGGATGCTTGCCTCCTCTTCTTCAATTTATCAATAAATGCTCTGTACTAATCTCCCTCCCCCTCCTTCTGAAGTTTGTGTCAACTGTGGTATTGTTCTGGACTGGTCCCCTTCCTCCCAGTGGATGGTCGTTTGTTGGCCCCTGGTGATTCATTTCCTCTGATTATTCCTGGTTTTATATTTCCTGGTGTTACTTTTGTGTTAACGGGACGACTCATGGCGTGGTCTCTTAAGCTGAATGATTTCTTTTGATGCATGTTTTATTGTTTGCACCATTTTGTCTCATACCTCTTTTGTGCTTTTCTTTCAATGTTAATTTTCTAAAACAAAGTCATTATCATTCTGATAGCAATAGCAGACATGATAGTCTTGTGAGAAATGTATCTTTCATGTTTAGTCTGCTGTAAGAGCTGTTTCATAAAGCAACATGTCAGTTGTAGCTATATGTTTTCATAGTGGAAGAGAAGAAGGAGGTTTTTTTTATTCGCCAACCGTCTGCTATTGTGTAAAACCCGGCAGGTCCAACAAATGAGAGACAGACATAACATAACAAGCTCATCTCCCACTGTCACATTCCTTACCAGGGGCACAGCAAATCTTTTTTTTTTGTTTTGGTTTTATTTTGCTTTTTATCCTCTCCATTTAGTGTTTTGTTTCACAGCACATTTCATCAATTCAGAAATATGTAACACAGGTGTCAGGGACACTTTAGTCCTCTCTCTACCTCCACCTCCTTCCAACCCCTCAATTTCTACTGTTTTTCCTTCTTTGTGAAAAGAATGGCTTATTCATGGAGCATCAGCAGTAGTCCAGGCTGGTCGTTGAGCTGTACCATCATCTCTGCTGGAGTGCTTTTGTCATGTCAGATGGCCATCAACCGGCCACTGTTGACACTCTCTTTAAATACCATTATTAAGCCTGTTGTAATTGACTGTGCCAAGATGCCCTTGGGAGGGATAAAGCTACAGTAGTCTTAAATGTGAGTGGTCACTCTGTTCAACTAGTGATTGCTACTACCTGCTGAACAAAGTGGGGAAAATTGTCTACAACAGATAAGACACCCAGGATTTCAAGTGCAGTAATTTGGTAATTATTGGCTTCATTACACATCATGAGAAGGTCAAACCTACAAACTTGTACTTTTTGCAATAAATGTGAGAAATTGATCGGTAGCTGATATCTGTAGATAGCATAGACTATATAATATATACATATATACATATATACATAGCTACCATGACGTCACCAATTGATCTATGGACTCCCATTTGGAAGCCTCGAGTTTGGATTTTTGTCTGTCACCATCTTGTTTTTTTGGAGCCAGAAGTGACCATATTTAGACCATATTTAGACTGTAGAGAAGCCTCACACACACAGTCTGTCACCCAAGCTGCCTGCATATAAATATACATAATTTTGGGCCTTAATAAAGTGTTACTGGGTAAGTTATATAATAATTCAACCGCTCAAAGATATTCAGTTTACTGTCATAGAGGAGCAAAGAGACCATAAAATAGTCATATTAAAGAATTTTGATTTTTTTTTTCTTGAAAATGACTCAAACCAATTAATGGACTATCAAATTAATTAATGAGAAGTAATCGTTGTAGCTAAAATTTTCAAATAATTTGCGAGATTTCTCCTCTGCACTCCTTGCTGCACATGATGCAAAGGACAAGGCATCAATATTTCCCATGTGTCTGCCATCAGCCCTCCAGTTCCACGTCCATGCATCAAGGCAGATGCCAGCGATCTGCACCATGTGTTCACTGACTATTTGGCCGCCATGCCACATAGACACAGAAGCAAAGCGTGGGGAACTGTTGGACACACTGTCAGTGTGTTGCCTGTATCATCCTAGGGCTTTCAGAGAGAACTGGACAGTGGTCTGTCTGTCCAAATCACCCCATCACTCTGCATGTAGAACATATGCAGGACAACCAGTCCCCAAAGGCACAAACACATACTGAATTCCTCAGGTATGTTTGTGTTTCGTTTGGATCACTCATGCTTTTTAAACCTTAAAATATTGGCTGACTTTTACATGGACAAACAAACCACCAGCATCTGTAAATACTTAACTGACTCTTTATACTTAATGGATTGTTTCTTTAGAACTATCCTGGCCTGAGGTCAAATTTCTGCATCTAGCGGCAGTTGTTTTTCCATGTTTGAAACAGAAAATAATTTCATTAGAAGCTAATGAATTGATAAGTAGCAGTAGAATTAATTACTATGTTCTTCAAAAATCTGTAACTTTTATTTTTCTTCCAGCAGTATTAAAGGCATGACATACAGAAGTCAAGGTTGCATTTGTTTCACTGATTTTTAATTAGGGATAAAAATATAACGTTCGTGCATGTGAATAGTTTGAAATTTGCTGCAGGTGTTAGACAAACACAGCTAGAGGTGTTTTTGCGGGATGTGGTATACTGGGCTGGTAATGCAGCTTCGAGTAGCAACTTTGTTTTTTGCAGGGATGCTAAGGGATGTATACAGGGATATAAACAAGAAGGCAGCGACTTGGGAAATGTTTAAGATTGTAATGAGTCTCAGAAATGTATTGGGTCAAGACTTTATTTACTGGTTAAGTAGCAAATAATTTTTAGTTCAGATGAGGATGCAGCAGTCTCATGATGCATGACTTAAATGTGGTCGACAGCTGTATGAAGAAAGCATCATGAGGTTAATTGAAACCGTGCAAGGCATGACTTACTTTCCACCATAAATACATGCATTGTTTGATGCAAGAATCATAGCTTGGCACAAGGCGATCAATGGTTCCTCCATGACATAGTCATATATGTTTCCTGTCGAGCGCATCAGAATGCGGAAACAGATACTTGAAACCCTATAAACCAATAAATACATAGTTTTTCGTGGCCCAAAATAAGGCATCAAAGGGCAACATTTAACAAAAAACTGTTGTATTTGGTCTATGTGTGCACAATGGATATGCTTGCTGAGCTATTCTTTCACCACTCTTGGAGCCCATCAGCCATCATCTGATGACAATAAAGCCTCTGGGGGCAACAGCCAATATTTTGGTATTTTGGTTTCAATCTGGTGTAGCCAATGGATATCCAGGCACAAACAGTTAGATAAACAACTTTAGACAGGTTCAGGCAACAACAGTGGGGGTGTTAATCACCAGAAGACTCAAAATAGGATATTGTCACGCTACTTTAGTCATGATGCAATATTATTGCCATCTTAAACATTTGGCGATATGCTGAGCATTGGCATAACATACAGTGATATACTGTGATTTAAAACGTTTTTCAATAGTAGATTATGTCGACAACATACAATTTGGTCGTTCCTAACTCATCCCTTAATAACTGCTCATATTTTTGTGTGCTGTATTGTAAAGTGTTATGGCTTTATTTCTGAACAATAATGCCGTCTCGCATCATATATGCAGATTTTTTTTAATATTAAAAATCTGCCTTGTATTTATTTACTGCTTCTGACACAATTTTACGCAACAAAGACTCCAAAGACAAGACAAAGAGGAATGACTACAGTGTTTACTCTGCACCACTATACAGTAGTCCACTGTTAGAGAATCAGTTGGTTGTCATCTTGACAGGTTTGTTTTTGTCATTACCAATATGGCCGGGAGTGTTTTTGTTTTCCTTTTTACCACGAATGCTTCTTTTCTTTCACACAAACTGTGACACTCTGAGATGTCTACCTCTTTTCTAGCTTCACTTAAATGCCCAATTTGTGTGACACACAAATCACATACCTCTCCCCCCACCCTCCTCCCCTTGAGTGCTCAATCAGTTGTGGCTAATTTTAGCTAATACCCCCTACCTGTCTCGTTATGCTAAGCAGAACAATAGCTCCAGATAAAAATAATTTCTCCTCAGTCTTAATCAGACAGCATTTAAAGGTAAACGGGACGACAAACAAGTCAGGAAAAAGCATGAAGCACACATCTAAGGGAATGTGCAGTAAGTGGTGTGAAGGGGTGGGGGGAGAAGGCCACTTTCATTTTTCTCTTGTCCTCTTGACATGAAATCAGTGATGACTTCAATGAAAGGCACACTTAGGGAAGCCTCTCAGCAGGCACTCTAGACCGCCTTACAAGGGCTAATGTTCCTCTGAGACACAGCATTGTCGCTGCTGTACAGGAGGACAGTGATGCCTTTTCAGTGTGGCAGGCAGAAGTGGGGAGGGACTGGAGGACGGTGTGTAGCCCAGCGTAGGTAGATAATTGGTGACAGAAAGTGTCTACAGAGCCGGTGCAGCAAGGGGAGCAGCACTGACAAATAGGAGTGCTCATAAGCCCAATGCAATATCATCAGGACTGTGTGTGTGTGTGTGTGAGTGAGAGAGAGTGTGTGAGTGTGAGTGAGACCCGTGCACAACAGAGAGCCAACATGAGACTTTAAGAAGCACACCACTGTAATACAACAGCATTACACTACCTTACACAGCCTGATGTAATTCTCTGGTATTTCTTCTCCTCAACAATTGATAATCCTAGTTGGTGTAATTATTTTGATTTTGCTCCAGTTAAATATTGATTCTTGCCAGATGGTTGTGAGTGTATAGGGTAGTTATTAATTTTTCCATATAAACGCAATTTTTCCCAATGTAGAACAATTTTAGCCCCACGAGTGAGAGAGAAACAGCACAGGTGCGTGTTTTGGAAGACGTTTGTTCTAAATGCTGGGCAAAATCCTGCCTTTGAAATTTAAACTCCAGCTTGCTTAAGTTCTGATTTTGTTCTGTCTTTGAGTATCCTTGGGCACTTTGGTGCAGAAAAGGCTCCCTGAGGAAACAGGCAGGCAGACAAAGCAAACTAGAATGAAAACAGAAAGAACAGACTGTTCAAGTTGTGGGCTTCAATTTTAATTCAAAGTGTGCAACTTTTTCTTTCTTAGCTGGGTACTGGACAGGTTACACAACAGAGATCATGGATTTGAACAGATCTCCCTGGGGCAAATTGGTTTAAACCTTAGATTATTGTTACTGTATATGAGCAATGCCATTTCAATCCTATTGCTGCCTCTAAGTTGTTGCTTATATGTCTCGTGTTTAGGATTTAGTGGCGTCTCTCGCTGAGGTTGCAGATTGCAACCAACTATAGCTCTACAGTATCTTCTGCTTCGGTGCAGCCCTTGTCTGAGTTGCTCTAATGAACTTTGTTCCATTGTGAGTTTATTTTTGGTATCTTTTTTCACCTTTTTTCTCATGTCATTGGCTTAGGCTACTATAATAATGACTCTTAATGGAATTTTGCCAGCTGAGCTTTTGTAGTCCTTTGTAGTGGCGTGGTGAGCGAGGTTGTCATCGGTTCTCTAGTGCTCTTCGTCTTCGGTAAATAGAACAAGAAACAATGTTATACTGTGTTTTGCTGCTGTTTATGGCGTGTGGTTTTTGATGGCAGGTGGGATGTGGCGTGGAGTAGAGGTGCAGAGTTGATGACAGCTGCACTTGTTTTGTCGTACATGAAAGCTTCTCAAGTAAAAACAGCTGATGTAAAACAAAGGATGGGATGGGGCTCTACATAGCTCAGTATAGCCGATCAGTTAAAAAATGCCCTGATTTGCCCTGTTACTGATCTTTGAGATCAGATTGGATCTGATTGGTAAACGATGATGTTTGAAAGCATAAAGGCCCAGTCATTCAAGCATATGAAAAGTGAAATCAATTAAGTCAGCATGTTTTTACACATTTCACAATGTATCTGACTTTCTGTATTTTGTACTTTAATATGGGATCGGTAGCACTCGATGTAGCTTCTTCTAGTCTTACATTATCACAACCAGCCATTTGCAGTCTGAAAATCCCTTTACAATTTCCGTGAATGGTGAGCAACCTGAGCTGCCCTCCAATCAAAATTCCCCCCTCTCCACTTTCTGACAAGTGGAGGAGACATCCAGTGGCCCTCCTAATGAATTCCCACACGCTCACTGTCTGCTTCTGGCAACATGCTCCCCATTTCTATTAGCCGTCCACTGAGTCAGAGGGAGGTTTAGGAGGAGTCCAGGACCGGGAGGGATGGAGAAAGAGAGAGAAATTGAGTGCAAGATCTCTGAAAAAGAAGTAGGCGAGGGTGAAAAGGTTGAAAAAGAAAAAGTACATGTATTGAGACAGAGCAGCTGCTTAACTTCATGCTAATGGTCATCTCCTCTCTTCTCCATGGCTGTCCCCAGAAGAGTAGAACCTCTGCTCCTCGAGAGACATGATACACAGTGGTATGCAGCTCTGTTTGTTTTTGGAATCACAACACGTACACACCTCCTTACCCTTTCGTCTCACAAGCTCATTTTTACTTTTCTCTCTCCCACAACCTTTCCAGATGGATACGGAGGCTTTCTTTCCACTCCTTCCTCCTTCTCTTGCTCCCTCTCCTGATG
Organism: Plectropomus leopardus; assembly: GCF_008729295.1. Taxonomy (NCBI): domain Eukaryota; kingdom Metazoa; phylum Chordata; class Actinopteri; order Perciformes; family Serranidae; genus Plectropomus; species Plectropomus leopardus. Next base: position 19,535,540 of record NC_056480.1, on the reverse strand, counting down.
TAAATGAGGCTTAATTAGCTGGGAGTAAAAACACCAAGTGGCCTCCACATGTCACATCACCAACCGAGAAAAACCTCGAAGCTGACCCTGGGGCTGTAGCTCCGTCTCACACACACCCATGTTTCTATATTGTTCCTCTCTGCTTCTGAGGACCATCCATTTATTCCCCAGCTCATGACCTAAATGTTAACCATCTGAACGTCTAACTTCAACTCTCACCTCAGCTTTTACCTAATCCTAATTCTAAAAATAACCCTGGACTAAATTTTCTCAAACAAAATCTTCAAGGTCTCGCTAATTTGTCGACAATCCTGCCCTGTGAATCGGTTCTCACAAAGGTAGAAGCACCAGAGCACACACACACTGTTCAGCAAGCTGTTGCCTTTCCACCCTATTGTTAGCAAAGTTCCTTTTCCTGCAGTGTGTTGTTTCTAATTAGACCAAGACAGCCGGCCCTGCCTCATGTGAAGCAAGCTCACACACACACATAAACACACATGCTTTGCCAGGTGGCCGGTTTGCCCACAAGACTCACCCTTGAGAGTTGAGCTCAGGGGAAGTCAAGCAAGCACAGGTGAGCTGTGTGCAGCTCGGGCCAGAAAAAGATCTTATATATTGGATGCATGTGCAGATTGCGACGTGTGTGGCTAAATTAAACTGTATAAACTGTAAAATTTCAACACTTTTGCCTTTTTTTCTTTCTTTCTTTTTTTCCTTTTTTTTTTTTTTTTTTTTTTTACATTTTGTGTTATTGAAAGCTATTGTTGTTGGATTTTGGGAAAGGGTGTATGCAGGTCCTCAAAAAAACCTCAAAATGTCTTTAATTCAGTTTTTTTTCATTCATCCATCCTTCATTTCTTTTTGTCAAATGAGTCCTGCTCCTCTGGATAAATAAACTGGTTAAAAATGATCTTGAAAAGTCTTAAAAAACTTCAACTTTAGAGTCTGATATAGCTACGCTGTCGAAGCAGAACTTACAAGGATAGATTGAAATGTCCTTTTTTGCAGAGAGCTAGATTAGAAGATCAAATGCTCTCATAATTGTTAAATTTGCAGCTACAGCCAGGAGGTGCTTAGCTTAGCTTAGCATAAAGACTGGATCCAGGGGGAAACAGCTGCCCTGTCTCTGCCTCAAGCTTACAAATCTGCCTTTCAGAACCAGTAGAACAAATACAAAAACACTTTATATCTTGTTTATTTATTCTGTGCAATAATTGACAAACTATTTCTTGCAATAACGTCTTCGAGTCTCCGCTTGCCTGACAACAATGAATGAAACAAGACAATTTTTAAGTCAGTTAATTTGTGTGCCCCTTTTATTCTCTCTCAGGTAAGCAGGACTACAAAAAGACAAAGACGGCCTTAAAGCTCACACGACTGAAAGCTGAAGCAAAGAAGACTTCCTCTGGATTTAGGGTGAGAATAACCTGGACTTCTATTCTCTTTACTGAAGTCTGTATCTACGTGTCTTCCACTTTTACTGCTTGCCTGTCTGTCTTGGCCCATCTGTGATTTTTCTTGTCTTTCCGTCTCCCAGCCATCTTCTCTCCATTTGTGTGTCTGTTTGAGAGCTCGTCTCACTAGATCACATCACAGACTCTTAGCTCTCTTATAACCTGCAGTGGGTCTTTTGGGAATATAATGATATATATCCACCTGAACTAAAGTGCTGTGGCCCCCTGCCTGTCCTTTTGAAAATCTGCACAAGTGTTGAAAACTATCGTTTGGGAAAGGAAGGAATGGAAGAGTCCTCCATAAAGATTACATTACTCTGTCATGTCGACAAAAAAAGAGGAAGACAGCTTTTTAACGCACAGTGAATCCCTGGATGAATTGAAAATCAAGGGTTTCCTTAGTCTTTTAATGGTTAAGAAGCAGTGGAGCGAGAGGGAAGTGAAATAAAAGGAGCAGAGAAAGAATAAGAAGGTGATAATATGGAGTTGGGTAACGTGGAAGTAAAGGACGGTGAGGGTGTTGCCAGGAGAGAAAAGTGCGTCTTTCTCCGTTGCTTTGTCACACTGTAGCGATTAGGAGCTGTTGTGCAGGCAAAGATGGATGACTCCACGTTTATCACTCTGGCAAACCGCTGTTTATGCTTTTTACCTCATTCAGTTGGCTTACCAATAAACACTTTTTCTATTTCAAGGTCTCTCTATATAGAGTAATCCCATGCCAGGGGAAATAGCATGTGAATGTACCATCATAGGTGTTTAAATCCTTTTTTAAATTTCCAGATTCCATCACATGAAATCAGGTCCTCAAGTGTTTATTCTATAGCTCTTAAAAATAAAAAATCACTTTAAAGAATACATCATTCAGACACATTTTCCTTTTTTTTTCCCAGCATGTTTATTTTCCTTTTGTGGTGTTGAGAATTCCTTCTGTTTACAGTGCGTCGAAAGCCAAAAGGCTTCACTTCCTCATTAAGCCTCAGTTGGCACGTAGTACACAGAGATGAACAAAATCATAGTGAGGATTAAACACTGGGTGAAATGGTCAGGTTTTAAAATATGCATCTCTTAGACACGCAAGGCCTCATTAAGCACGTCTTTAATCCAATTAGATTAGTCCATATCTTGAAATATTGATATTGCTCATGAATAATTCAGGTTTTTCACGCCCAAGATGAGGGGAATTTTCAGAGGTCGGATTAAAAATACCTCTGGGACGAGGATATTAAACTGACTTAGACCCTTTGGCCCCGAGTTCGATTGAAATTCAGCCCAAATGTAATGGATATTTGGTCACGCTTGCTTTCCCATCGAGTCCTTTCAGCGTATAAAGTTGTGATTTTTACACTCTCTGTGATGACAGCAGAAAGCCTCCCTCTTTGTCTCTGAACCTTTGGTTGACAGCAGCGATTTGGCTGCGCTTTTTGAAGGCAAGTTGCTGTGCGCATTAAGTCTCTTCTCCTTCTCCCTCTTTCACCACGTCCCCGGTTGAGATGCCGATCTCAGATGCAGCTGGCATCTCAGAAGGACCAGCAGACATGTGGGCACAGAGAATCTGGCAGCTGCCAGAGCAGGCTGCCTTGGGGCTGTCCTAGTAGCAGGGCAGTCTGGGTAAGTTGGCAGGGAAAAGGATGGAGACTCAGAGAGAGAAAGTGAGAGAGGGAGAGGGAGAGGGAGAGCGTCTGTTCCCACAACAGCGATCAGTTGTCGGGCTGCACAAAACATTGACCTCAGAAGTGGCGTAAACCTGCCACTTGTTGTATCTGTTCTCCTTCATACATGTAGTCAAGGTGTGTTTACAGAAGTAACTTATTACTGCCTGAATGCAAGCGTGGACATATTTTCAGTTCTGCTCATTCAAACCCGAGATCGCACGAGTTCACGACAGCAGAGAAGAAGAAGCTGGCAGGAAGTCGTCAGTTTGCCCAGAGAAGAGGAAGAGCCTTCGAAGTATCTCCAGCACACTAGCTTGCAGCACAGGAAACAAGTCTGCTGCCTTGTCTAATTGGCACACTAGCCTTCTGTTCAGTCCTGCACTGTTTTCCCTCGGTCTTATTTACAGTAGCTGCTGAGCCCAGAAAGTTTGAAAAAAAATTGCTTATGGAACTGGTGAAAGATGGAGGCTACAGATAATGACTCTGGGTATTGTCCAGCTGTCATTTGTGATTGTCGTGTATACCGTGAGACTATATATGGTGTTATTTTTGTTTTCAGCTTATTTTTATTGCTGCATATATTTTGTCTTTTTGTGATCCAGTTTCTTCATTTCAGTTTTTGGTAGCAACACAAGCATTACAAGCTGCTAGTTTGGTCTGGAATAGGGATGTCAAATTCAGCTAATTTTGTTTGCATTTTAGAAAAAAAGGAAATAAAATCGACATAAAATATGAGAAGCTTACCTTTTTAGTCTGGCGCTTAATTGATTCAGTTAGCTTCAGCGTCGCCTTTTAAAGTGCTATCCATTTAGAGGTGGTGAAATCTTGATGTATTGGCTTTGATTACAGACAGGCAGCTCGCTGCGTTAATGTGCGGACACACACTGCCCACCCCTTGTATGGCATTTAACATACAACAGGCTGTATGAAAATACTCAATAAGTTATAATAGTACTAAGAAAACCTTTTCTGTTCCTGGAGATGTTTTTAAAAAGTGTCCTTTATGCATGCAGAAAGGGCGGAGTTGCATTAAAAAATGTTTTAGCTCTATAAAAGTCATATTCATTTCAGATAATATAATCAGCTTTTTTAATTACATTTTTCATCATGTTAGTTTTTTTTTTCATTGTAGGATTGTGATGCAAAAAAATAGTGCTGAGATTTTTAGTCTAATATTTGATAGTTGAATGACAGAAATTGATTTCAAGCACTTATTTCAGGTAAACGTTTTGATAAACCTCAGATAAAACAAGCAATTTTACCCACGGCACCGAAAATGTTCATGGGCATTTTTTTACCATTTCCTGACGAAGACATAATTCATCTGAAAAAAGGCTAGATTCATTGAGTGTTGTTAAAATTTTTAAATTAATTAGTGTGAAAGTATAAAGGTTTCAGGATGTGTTTACTGATCCCTCAAAGGAAGTATTAAGATATCAGCGTGTTAAGTTACATTTTACAGCCACCAATAAAACAAATCATCAGCAACTTTTTTTTAAAACCAGCCATGAAATATAAGCTAATGGCTGGTTATTTGTTGCTGCGACTTGTACAGATGAGATGTGCTTATCAACCGCAGCCCAAATGCACCAACAGTTTGTAGCTGGTGTCTGTCTGCCACCCACATACAGCCACAAACACACTGAATCTCTCTTGCTTAGCACGTAGGCACATACAGACTGACACACACACACACACGCACACACACACAAACAAACCCAGGAGGAGAATAAAAGGCAGACCAGATGAGGGGATGTCTGCTGAGCTGTGGCTTGTCGCCAGGGTGACAGGGACCCAGCTCCCAGCATGCCGAGTGTGCTGCAGCTGCCGCCGTTGCTGAGAGAGCCACATGATGAAGATGATGATGCTTGGGCCCCATCCAGGGGACTCCATCAGAATGTGGGCAGAGAGGCTGTGTGTTTGCGTCTGAGTACGTGTGGATGTGTGAGTGGGCGCACACAAATGTGTTCGTGAGACGAGGCAAGAGTCAACACAGTGGGCCACTCTCCTCGAAAACAATGATCTCAATCAAGTGCAGGTGCTTCCTACAACTCAAGTGTTTTCACCAAAACCCCTTCCAGCTTGTTTTCATAGACGAGTCACTATAACCAGCTGTTCTCTTTCTCTGTGAAACCTGAAGAAGAGAGAGAGAGAAAAAAAATGATTGCGATTTCTTGAATCCTTTTGTTTCAGCCGCAATTCAGCGAAATGCTTACCTGCGTCAGAGGCACAACATTTTCTTTGCGATATTGTCGGCAGAATTACAAACGCTTCTCTTTGTCATGTTTTTCAAAGCTGTGAGAGAACACAAGAAAAAGGAGAAAACAATCAAGCCTCCGTGATTTGATAACAGTTCTCTTTTCTCCGAGGCCTAGGCAAAATAGAAAAGTAAATCAAGCAGTGGGAGCCTGGCGGTTAATATATGAAACTAAAGTGCATGAAATTTAAAAGTTTTCCAATTAAGCAAGGACTTAAAGCTGTTTGGAGGCTGCCGGGATGTAGATAAATGTGGGCTGAGGCTAATGAAGACCAATGCTGCTGATGACTAGGCACTACAACATGTACACAGATAGCTGTGGATGCCGTGACGCCTTTTAATTTTCACCCCCCTTCGTCAGAGAGGAATTATTATTAGCCCCCCACCACCCCTCGTTTGTGCCGAGCCTTATCTCTCACTTGTTTTGCTCTCTCGTTTTCGCTCTTGTTTTTCATTCTGTCATTTCTCTCTGCAGTTTGGCCAGTGGGTTGAATTTGCAGTCTTCTCTGTGTGTGTGTGCTACATACGGCAATTACTGAGCTGATGTTTTCTCTAATTGTCATTCATATATTTTTTGTTTGCCTGTTTTTTCCCCCCACATCTGTCTTGTTTGCTGCTTTCCTGCATGTCATTTTCCTTTACTGTAACTTTATGTCACTTGTAAATACAGTATATGGCACAATGAGACATCACAGGCCCGTTTAGGGACTGTTTGTTATTTATCAGAGAGATGGGGTGGCTGAGGTGGGTTTTTTTTTTTAGTTTTATCATGATCCTTATGGAAGGTATACAGTTTTTTCTGGCAGCCTGCATGACCTTCACTGCAACATAACTAGACCCGAACATTGTTTTTTTAGTTATATCAAATGTAGCTAATAGAGTCACTGCAATGAGCAAACCACACAGCACTGAGAGTTATCACCAAAACAAAAAGCTGATTTCATATGCAGAATGCACATCCCATCATCACACAACCTGTTTGTGCACTTCAGCAGAATATGTGTGTATGACAGACACCCATCCTAACACACAAAAACAACACCACCTTTCACATGATCCTGCACACATACACACACACACACACACACACACACACACACACACACATCTTTAAATGCAACGATTTAAAGTTGCGTGTGCCTCCCCCCTGGCCAAACTAAAAAAACATAAGACCACCAGATATTATACATGTCTCCCTTGTTTTGCACCATCAGTTTCCCTCTCATAAATTATGATCAGTTTATCATGTTAGATTTTCCTACAGTGTCTTAAAGAGTCCATAAATATGAGATTATAATATAAGATCATAAATATCAATAAAAAAATGTGTGTAGGATTACAGTCATGTGTTTTAAATTTGCTTGTCATGTCACCTTTGTTGTCGTGGCCCAGTTTGCATGTAAAAACTAATTTCCATGTTCAAATCAAATATTTCTTTTTGAATAACCCCCAATCAGACTGTACTCCGCACCCTTTTAAAGCCCTCCAAGCTCTCCAGTGTTGATTAGAAAGTTTGCTGCTAATGAGTTCTCTTGATAAAGAATAACTGGCATTGTTCAATACTCTGAGTGGCCCTAATGAAACTCCAGCTGATGAAGATTGTAATCGTGTGAGCGCCACATAATGAACGAGCGCTCCAAATTCCCATTTTCAAGTTGAATGCCACTCCTCTGGAAAGCCTCAATTTGTTTGACAATTAATCAATAGAAAAAAATCTTTAAAAAAGGAGAAAAATAGGCCATTTTGCTGAAGAAAGTTTAACTTCTTTGTACAAATGGCAGGAGAACAGTGGAGACTGATTGCAGTTAAAAGAGATTATAATACTGTGGTCACTCAGTGCTTGGTTTCAGAAATGTGATACTGTACTTTTTTTTTCTCCAATGTGGCTCTAATTTTACTCCACAATGTGTTTCTACTTCATCTCTTTGCATCAAGAGAAAACCTGAAACAAATCAATGATTCATTCTTCAGAGGTTTGTGATGTGCTGTCAGACTTTCCTCAGACTGAACTATAGAAACCCCAAATAAAAAGTCTCTCCATTTTTTTATTGTTTTTGGAAAAAGTGTCCAAAACCTGGCAGCTTTACTTAACATTAGTCCCGGCACAGTGTGTGTAGGGGAGCTACAGTAGCTTTTAAACGCTCTTTCTCTCCGTTGCTGTTGTGACTGATGAGGAACCCCAGGACCCACAGTCGTCCAGCATCGTGCCATAGTGCGACTGACGCCATTCTGCTTGTTGTGCTAACCACAACACGTGTTGCAAACAGCGCACAACTAAATGTGTCTGGGCGTAACGCGCACTTTTACACTTTGCGTCCGTATTTATACAGCAATCTGCATACATGCATGTGACCCCAAACGTGACGGTTCAACACCAATACACAAACCGTTAAAGCCCTATTAATCTCTAGAAAGAGAGATTCTGCGTACGTATTCGGAATCTTTACGTGACGGTGTACGATTTTGGTTTTAGTAGGGCTCTGGTTTCAGTTTTTAGTGCAAGTAGTATTGACCTATCACGTTTGAACAGCAGGTAAACAGAATGCATTGGCAGACATGTAATCTTGGCATCCTTCTATTATTGTTTAATGACAACTTAGCTTTGTATTTGCCTTTAAAATCCCAAAACTGCATTCATATATAGATATCTGTTTTTATCTGACCAGCGCACGGAAGAGGGAGTCTTAGGTCATATATCTGCTGCCTACACCTGATATGCCCACAATATTGGCCCTTGCCCCCAGGTATTGGTGTTAGATGCCAACTGATGGGCTCTCAGGCTGATGTCTTAGTGGACAGAAAACACTGACATACGTGAACTTATTAACCTTTTAAAAAAATGAAAAGAAAAAGAAAACATGTCTTTCAGTTTCCTGTGCAGTTGCTTATTTTTTCATGCATTGTGTACATACACAAATAGTATAAATATTGCGATGTAAACAAAGATCAATAGAAGTCTTAATGCAGCAATTCAAGAATTACAGTTACAGAGTAAGTATTTGTTACCATGCAGTCATCTTGCCACAGAAACAGAACAATACGGTTTGATCAGCTTTGATGTTAAAAAAAATATTTAACACATTTTCCGATTTATCTGCAATAGTGGGGACTAGTTTTAATTTTATTAGAACAGTTTACATCTTCAGATTCAAACTGATTTTAGCTTTAATGGCTGAAATGAAAGTGTGGTGATGGACAGTCCTATAATTACATTTGTCTTTAAAAGCACACTCACAAATGACAGTTTAATATTTAGTTTTCAAAACAAGTTAATAAACAACATACTCAGACTGGTAAAAAGCTATTAGGAATGCAACACATGTAGATGAAAAGAAGGACAACAGGGACTTGGCAAATATAGAAATAACAACAGTAATAGTTAAGCACAATAATTACAAACGCATGCAAGCAAAGTAGAGGTGCTCCTGTGCATTACAACAGACGAGGGTTGAGGCAGATAGAAATATAGAAATAACTCTACAGAAGAAAAGAGTGTCTTAAAACCTCCTCTCTCATTTCTCCTCAGGATGCATTTCTGGTCATTGCAGCAATCCTGTTCTTCGTCCTGTGTGTCTACGCCTTCTTCTACCTCAACCTGAGTACTGAGATCAACCTGGATGTGGATGTGGATTAATACGAAGTGGACAACGTTTTGAGGGTGGCACACAGTCTGTCAGATTTTTTTTGAAAACACTTTTTGGTGGCACGGTGACAATGAATTGCCTTTTCAGGAGACATGAGACAATGCATCAGAAAACTTCACACATCACCTTTCTTCTTCCCCTTTGTTTTCTGCACGGGAGCACAACATTTAACTGTAATCATTATTATACTGACACTTCTTATATTAATGTTCTACGTCTATAAATGTTAGTTTCTTCTGTTCTTTGATCTTTGATTTCCTGAAAAAAAAATCTGCGACCAACGTATGCCTTGTATGAAACTCTGCTGCAAAATCTACACACATAAAAAGACAACGAGCCCCTTTTTTAAAAAAACAAGTCTTCCAAAACCACCGTCAGAAAAGCCAAGTCTCTGTTAATCATATTCCACCGAGTCACGTCCCACTGTTTTTTCCACTAATAGAAAAATGTAAATCTCCTGCTGAACCTCTCGTCACATCGAGACAAACACTTGCCTCACATTCCAGTGCACAAACCTCTCCTCCCGGATATCTGGAGATCACAAAGTGTGAGATTAGAATCCACAAAGCCCTCGCCCTGATTGAATGTGTGTGCAGAATACAGAACAACACATTCTACCTGCAGCCCATACACACGCAGCACGGAGACAGACATCCACAGGATTAGCATTACAAATATGATCCTGTTCTTTCATTTGAATGGAAATTACAGAGATGAGTGGTGACTGAATAGAGGTGAGCCTATATGTTTCTTGTAAGGAACACCTTGATCATTTTCTGGCTTGTCAAATGCATGTATTGTTGCCCCCCGTAAGGATATGATGTGTCTATATTTGAATATGAATCTTTGTGACAACCCCTTTATCCCAACTCTTTGTGCACTACAAGGTGCAAGGACTGACCTTCGATTAACCGTTTCAGTCCAAGTACTTCCACTGTTTGAGAGATTCCTTGTTAGCAAAAGGAGTGCAAAGTCAGGAGCTTTTATTCACTCTGATCCTTTTTTTTGTTAGAATTTGCACATTTTTTTCCCCATGTTATTATCTCTCTCAATTCCGTGCTTTTCTCAACTGCAGCGGTCAATAGCAATGCTGTTCTCTAAAAGGCAATTAATGCATTTTTAATTTTGGATATGACTCTTTTATATCAATGCATAAAAGATACCAAATAGTCAAGAGACCATTCCTGACTTTTTTTTTCGACTGAGACTCTTTTAAAAACAAGTCATGTGTCTGTGCCTGACTGTTCTGTGGCTGACATGAAATGTGAGACTGATTTTGAGCTTTCTATTTCTCCTCTCTTTTCTCCCATGACCTCTCAACCTCTAGTAGAAGACGACATGTCCAAGAAACCATTATGATAAGCGCATGCACCCATACCCTCACCCAGTGGCTTTTATCTAGCCATGGTACATCCACTCCCCTTCCCCCACCTCTGTGAGTCACTCACATGTGTAACAATAGATAGCCCGACCTGACAGACCTTCATACGTGACACCTGTTATCTAAAAGGTCACCAATACCAACTGCAAGAGCTCTGACATCAGCACAAAGGAAAAGATCTGGCAGTACAACCGATTTATTCAGACCCACGTTTGGCAAGATGAGATGCAAGCTATTTTACACAATAGTGCTATTGACATATGGTATATAAACATTTTAAGGTTTGCTTTGTCATTATGAATCAGTCGCCGGATATTATGTGACCTATTATCATCTATCTTTCTGTGTTTTTGTTAAATTGCTGAAAATATCCAAATCATGTGTTTTTTTTGTAAGAAAATATAGAAATATCTAAAAAAGAATATGCATGGATAATAATAATTCACCTTTCAGTTTTCAAGCTATTTATTTGTATACATTTTAATTAGATCTTAAGCGGGACATGTTACGCTTTTCCTTATTTTCTGTCATATATATAATGTTTAAAATGGATACATCAAATCAAGCAATCTGATTGGTTGTTAGCTGTGTTATAATAGCTGTATATAACAGCTATTGAACATAATGATGTCTAATTCAGTTATACAATGCGGTCTCACTCAGTGTGGTCTAATAACCAAAGAAACTGGTAACATCCTAATTAGCTAGCTAGCTAACAAGCTGCTACAATATGGAAACGTGTAACATTCATTGTGGCGTAAGCTAAACACGGACGATTGGATTTAGGAGTGCATATTTACTTGGAAAGAAACTGATGTACCTAAAAGACGTCATGCTGAAGAATGTAAACAAATGTAAACAAACTGGGACAAAAACAAATTTGTGCATGCCTCCACAAAAAAAGTTATACATCCTACAGATGTTTGACAGTTTTTTTTAGTAGTTCCACAATAAATAGAAATGTAAAAATTAATAAATAGCCCAAATGATGAAATCATCTGTGATTTAAAAAAAAGATAAGAAGCTAATATGTAGCATTGTAACTGCCTTACAGCATGCGTAGGTAGCCAGGAGGGCCTATTTTGTTGTAAAGTGCTTAAATCACATAGCTTGCACTGCTACATGTAGCTACATGCTAACTTTAGGGAAATGTGATCTTGGTCGCAGATGTTAATTTCCTGATTTGGAGTCAAGTTTCTGCTAGAATATGTCCGGTTGTGTTTAGAAACTTTTCACTGTAGAAAGTACAGCTTTTTCCATGTTAAAGTCGTTCCCTGGCTGCAGTGATGGTGCAGAGACAAAGACCTGGAAGCGCTGCCCAATCAGTGCAGGCTGAGCTTTTTAGGGAGGGGGGGGCTTAAAGAGACAGACGCAAAATCATCTCAAAGAGAGGGTGAAAAGAGGTGTTCAGCACAGACAGTATGGGAAAAAAAGTTGTTTTTTTTTACCATTAAAGCATTAACATGTTCTAGTAGAAACTCAAAATACAAGTATGAACCTGAAAATGAATAGTTCCCCTTTTAGTGTGAACCAAGATGTATGAGCTTCTGACTATGTGACTTAGAAAAAACCTATCAATTTCTGGCTTTTCAGCTTTCAAAATTGACCTATTTTAGCTAATGACACTAGTGTAGATAGTAAATGTCATAAGCACAGACAGCAGTTTCAGATTTTCCTTCCAAATTCTTAGACATATCTAAGCCCATTTATGTTGAAAAGTTATCACCACAATTGCAAATATCACATAATATAAAATAAGTGTTGCATTTAAACACATAAGCAGCTGATCAGGAAGTGTATTCTTTTGTTTAACACCTTGACATTATCTTAACTGCCAGTAATATTTTATATTTCTTAATTCGTGAGGGTTTATATTTCGCTGTTAAATGCAGGTGTAGTCGTTACTCTGAGTCCTAAAAGTTAATGAATAAAAAATCCCATTGCCAGTTTTCTTTTATGGGGTATAAACCTGCCATTATTTCTTTTAGATCGCTTCAATTCCAAGCTATAAACGCAGTTTTCGCTCATTAATGGGTTATTAAATTGTATTGACGACAGTAATGTGTGCATCGCTCTACATGTCATGTCATGACCTTTTCCTTAATAACAGCAGGCTGCTGGTGTGTCAACAAAAGTGAGTTAACTGCGAGGATGTTGACTAAGGATTCCCTCAGCAAGATGCTTCAGTAGATTTGGAGATACACACAGCAGAGTTAATCCACACCAATGACAAAAGGACACAAATGTGATATTAGCACTCGTCATGTGACATTATCTCTGCTAATTTGCTGCAAATGTTTCGCTGACTTCTGCTCACCACGAGTCAAATGCATGGAATTAATCAGGCAGCAGTATGTATGAGCGTTTAGCACGACCTTAACAACGTTCCACAGGAGCTGAACGCACTGAAGCTTTACCTACCATCCTGTGACAAATGAGCTAGACGCCACGCGCCCAAATCCCACTCATTAGTCATGTGAGGCATGTCACCAAGAGTAATTATACTTAGCCTCAAACTTGCATATGCAACAACACACACGATACGTAATGTTGCTGCACTTTCCCACACATGAGCCAGTAGGAAACGTTCTCATTCGTGTATGGCTGTACACCGAGACATGAATCATAATTATGACTGCTGGTGAACCCGACACTGCACATTTGGAGCATGCTAGGTTTGGCTCTCATGATATTTGCTTTAGACATAAACAAACATGTGCATTTTGTCACATTTTCTGTCCACACCATGATGTCATGTGAACATAGATGTACGTTGACCCCGGCGTATTGTCTGTTTAGTTTCTAAGTTGCCGCCTACCTCTGTTTTGGTGCCATTTGTGTGTGTGTGTGTGAGAGAGAGAGACGGTGTACAGAGGGGCTTGTGCAGCTGTGGTGTGGGTGTGTGTGTGTGTGTGTGTGTGTGTGTGTGTGTGTGTGTGTGTGTATTTTCAGTATTCAGCACCGTGCCTTTGGCCATGCTCCAGTGGAGCGCTCAGTCTCTCTGACGGACCGGTGAGAAGTGAGGAGGGTCAGTCCCGCCAGGAGCTCATTTAGTCCCTATCTCTATCTCACACTCACACACACACACACACCAGACACACACAGAGTCTCTACTACTCACTCTGACAGGGAGACTCATATCTCCCTCTCTCTGCCACACAGAAACACACACACACACACGTGCACACCAACACACACTGCTGTGCTCCCATTAGGGAGATATAGTGAGAAGACAGGACTGATGATGCATGTCACAAAGTACTACTGCTAGTCGCACACATAATGTCTCCTCCCTCGATCTCTCTCCCCACCTTCTGCCTTTTTTTCTTCCCCATTTTGTTGATTTGCTGCATTTCTTTTGCTGCTTCTGCTTAAAAATTAAAGTATGAAGGTTTCTATCATGTAAGGGACTTTGGTGCATACATCAGAGGGTCAAATGACAGAAGACATAAATTTCTTTTTGACTCGGAGTGGTGTGTTGCATATTTGAAAACTCATCTAATGGCTTTTAACTTATTCTTAGTAAATGTGTGATGTAGCATGTTTCTTGTCCTCCAAATGGTCTTCCTACTGATCTACTACGCTACCAGAATGCAGACTCTAATGTCAAAAACAAACATGACCATGTCAACGCTGAACTTGACAGTAATACTTTGGTGTTTAATTCTCCGCCGACCTCTGTTGCCTGTGAGTCTGATATGAATGCATTAGCAGGATTGCGCTGTGCGGTGGATTAGAAACTCCCCTGTGCTTTGTGAGGTGTGTGGTAATGCCAGACTTAGCGGATTCTGCTGCGAATCACATCCTCCCATCGCCGTCTTAATCCCTGATGCGCTGCCTAATGACACAGAGACCGAAGAACTCAGCGGGTGAGCGAGGAAAGGCGATGTGGGCGCTGGGAAAGTGACAGAAAAGTTGCGAAGACTCAAAAGTAGTTTGGTAGGAAAGTATGACTTACTGACTGACACCGAAGACGTCTCTGACTTGTCTCTACAGTCTAACAATATTTGTAATTTGAAGGAAATGTAGGTGTGTTTTTGTCGTGTGTGTGTGTGTGTGTGTGTGTGTGTGTGTGTGTGTGTGTGTGTGTGTGTGTGTTTACAACTGCTGCATCCGCAATCAGTGTGTCCTGAGCAGATAGGGCAGGTGCTCAACAGGTGTGCTCTCTGATACCAGTCCCTCTCCATTTGCCTGTCTGTCCCTCCATGTTTGCACACGCTCATTGTGTTCTTCATAGAGGAACACCTGGGCTCTGCTGTACCTGGGCTTGTTGCCCAGTCCTCTGTCTGACAGCGCGCGTGCGCGCACGCACACACACACACACACACACACACACACACACACACACACACACACACACACACACACACACACCACATCACCCCGCACACACACACACACACACACACAGCATTACCCCGCACACACACACACACACACACACACTGGAACACAGCCAGTTCCTGTTACTGGCCAAAGCAGGAAGCAGCTGACATCCTATCCTTCAGTTCCCAGGAGACTCAACACACTGAGTGAACCATCCAAGTCGGACCCACTTGAGACCGGCCCACATGAGATTCGGGCCTCTTGTGTGCAACAGTTAAACAGAAAAGGAGAGCACTAAAGACTCTGTTAGTGCATTAAGCTAATAAGTATCTGGTACTTCTGTTGGATCCTCTAAGGCTGATTGTTTTGGACATCCATTTGTTTTGCCTTTCAAGTGTGGTTTATCATGCCAGCAAAAGCTGCAGTAGGCATCAGAGATTTCTGAGCTGAATTCCAGTGAATAAGCTTCGGTGGCAGATGCCAAACTCGGCCATGGCTTGTCTGTTTAGATCAGCGTATCTTTCCAGGGAACAGAGACAACTTTATTTTAAATAAACAAAACGCTATGCTTGTAAGGCCTCTTGTTTAGAGTCTTTTAATTTCCTCCAATGTTGAAAGACATACATGCAAAATAGTTATAATACTACTTCTACTACAACTAATAATAATAGTAATAATGATAAGAATAATAACTTTATTTACATATAGCACCTTTCATACAAGAATTACAGCACAAAGTGCCTTACAATAAGGGAATTGTAAGCACAGAGTGCTTTACATGAAAACAGACAGCGTTGGCAGGCAGGCAAGGCAGTTCAGCATAAAATGACATTTAACAAGTTTAAAACAAAAATTAAGTGCCTAAAATCATGAGATATGATAAAACCATAAATTATAAAATCATGTAAAGTACAACATGTTAAAGAATTGCAGAAGCCTGGTGTGTTGAAAGAAGAGTTTTGGAAAGCCAGAACTAGTTTTAAAAGGCTCAAGTGAACAGATGCCTTTTTAGCTATCTTTAAAAAAAAAAAAATAAAATAAAATTAGTGAGCTGTCTTCTCTGATATCTATAGGTAGTGTGTTTCATAACTTTGGGGTGTAACAAAGGCCTCATACCTGGTATTCTTTCGGCTGTTTCTGGGAACCTTTAATAAACCAGCAGCAGATGATTGTACTGTTTTTCAGGATAAATCGTTGACAGTATTTGACACCATGTTTGATTGATTTTGCTTGGTTTTAGAATTAATCAATAACTGAACTTTAGTGTGCAGTAGACAAAGACAAAGTTATCTCCACTGAGAAAAGGGAGGCCTCCTAGAAACACAACAGAGTTGCTGTGTTTCTCACAATGGTCTGCTTGGCCATGCACTAGTGAGCATGGGATTACCTGAGGGAATAGCACAAACAGGTTGTCTCCAGTTCTTTTTGCTTGTTGTGGTTTGTTACTGGGATAAGTAAGGAGATCTCAGCTCCCCCCTTCTCTCTCTGTGACTCACTGTTCCAGAGAATAGGCAAGCACTGATGAGTCCATTCAAGTAGCTTAGTGGCTCACTTGAATGTTTCTCAACCATCACATTCTCCAAAAGTTCAATAATTGCATCTTCTAAGTGATGCAGGGGTTACTTTACTTCTTTTATAATTTAAAACATTTAATTTAATGTTTTTCCAATCACTTAAGGGCAGCAGAAAAACATGTAAACATGGTATTAACTTAATATCACTGTATGTGTTGTTATGTGTGTTAGACAAATGCAAGTCCTATAGTCACTCTCTTTTAGCTCTGTTTTGGTCTCCACCAATTCCTGATATCCCTTCACCAGGCTAATATCTGGCTCTTTAGTTGCTTAATGCTCCACCACGTTCACCAGATAGTCACAATCTTTGTCAGCCTGCTGTTTGGTGCTGGGCAGTTATGCACCCATCTGTAATAATACCTTCTCTGTGATCCCACCCCTTGCCCAGGTGCACCGAGGGGGCCTGGACACAAAATTAGTGACACACTTGGTAGCATAAGGGCTGGGTTTCAGTATTCTTTAAGATAACCACCAAAATAACCTAGTCCTAAGTAGTATCACAACTTCTCTAGTCAAATGATACCTGCTTTCGATCTTTTTTGTATCCAGATCTAGAACAAAATGACTACAAGTATTTGGTTTTATATTTAGCCAGTCACCATGAGCACTGTTTGAATTAATGTGATTTCCCCAGTTCGAGCACAGTGATTTGCATTCAGCCTGCTGAGATGCCACTAAAATGTTTAAAAATATGAACCAGTGGCATTTTAGGCAACTGAATGCTTCCCTTCACTCGATGGGTGTCAAATAGAAGTAGAAACAAAGGTACCAAATGAAGTATATATTGCTATCACTTTAATGGTACTGGTATTGGTACTTTTATCAAAATTCTATTTATCATACCACAACACCTGAATGTTTGGGGAAAAAAAAGTTTTATTGCCCTGGGCCCTATATGGTATCATCCACAGGTTCTATAATGGCCAACTGCCCACATGGGTGGGTTTACCCAAGTGGGCCCCACATTGGTTATGCTAGGGCTATCTGGATACCCAGTGGGTATGGGCCCAAAATGGGCATCATATCTGGGGTCAACCTCCCATGTGGCATAGGGCCGTAACTGAACATGTGGATAATCCCATTTTGGCTTAATTTTTCAGCATATTCACTACCTTCACTGGCCCAGCAAAAAAATTGGCTGGGTAGGATACTTTGCTGGAAGGAGAATGGGCAGCAGCTTAGTATGAGATATTTCGAAATCAGCCAGCTCTAAGCATGACCTCAGTTTATTTATTTTTTGTCTTTATGGCCACTTCTGGGCTTTGTTTTTTTATTGATTGTTCACAGAAAAAACTGTTGATCAGCGTAGCTTTAACTATTTGAAACCTTAACCTTAAACCGCAACTTAACGACCATGGCTCAAAAAATAACAAGAAATTAGTAAAATAGTCTGTACATTTATGATAATTTTGTGATAATTGACCCCCCCCCCTTTTTTTTAAACTAGTTTTCAGGTAATTTTCTTTTTCTCATTTTTCTTGCAATTTGTGAAACATTGCTCACCAATGTGGTCATTGCATTTTTTCCATGTGTTTTTGAAAGAAATCAAACCAATTAGTTAAGGTTTCAAAGAGTTAAATAGCTTGCAAAAGGCGCCAGAGAACAGCACAAGAAAACTAATGTCCAACCAGGTTTTACAAATAGATACCTAAAATTCTGAACCGGCACTTACACTTAAATTGATTTCAACCTCAAGTCAGTATATTTTTTCCATCTCTTAACCTGTCTTTGACAGCAGATGATGAACATTTAGCCATTGTTCCGTGTTCACATTTTACAGACACTGAGTTGACCTGGGCAGGATACCAAACCCCACGGGAACAACACATTAGTTACATTAGCAGCGTAACCCACATCATTAGCGGTGACATTTCAATGGGCTGAAGCAGCAGTCACTGTTTTGGCAACAGCGACAATGGCAGATGATACATGGTTTAAGAAGATGGTGGCTATCAA
The DNA here is from genome assembly GCF_008729295.1 of Plectropomus leopardus. Taxonomy (NCBI): domain Eukaryota; kingdom Metazoa; phylum Chordata; class Actinopteri; order Perciformes; family Serranidae; genus Plectropomus; species Plectropomus leopardus. The sequence continues at coordinate 19,517,296 of NC_056480.1, read as the reverse complement.
TCTTTCTGTTCACCTCTCCATCTTGTTCACTTGTTCCCTCTTTGTGGGTGAAACAAGCCCGAACAGCTATCACATGACACAGGGGGTAACGAGCCAGAACGCAGCCTCAGTGTTTTGGGGACCGTGTGGACACAAGCTGTAAGTAGCAGTCATGTGTCTGGTTTTGTGACTGTCTCAAGGTCCATCTGCTCATCACTTTACTTTCTGCTCTTTACCTGGGTGAAGATTCTCAATGGTTTCCTTTAGAGGATGTTGAGAGGGTCTCTCAGAGATCATTATTGTTTGCTGTCTTTGATTTAGAAGAGTCAGAGCCACAGGGCTCATACCCCGGGGGCAAGAGGCACCCACACACATGCTCTTTCTTTCTCCTTTTTCCTCTTCTCTCTTTGTGTCCCACAAATGCACACACTGCCCTCTCTATTTGCACACCACTGTCCACTCTCTGCTTTTTGTCCCCTTAAGCCGCAGGTCGCTCAGGGTCAGGGCAGATATCATTCAGTCAGAGGGACTTTAGAGGAAGAAAGAGTGCCATTCAAAGAGAACTTTTCTCTTGTTTCATTTTTTCGTTTCTGCACCTCTGTCGTTCTACATTTTTGGCACCAAAAAAATCCTCTGTCAAATGGTAGTGAGATGACAGGCAGTCATCTGCGCTGTGTTCAGCGCACTTTACGGCCTTGCTATGTTGATTTGTGATTTTCAAGGCACTTCTGTGACGCTTTAAATAACCTCAGCAAAGAGAAACTTCATACCAGCTTCAGCAGCAAAACAAAATTATTATGGTGTTAAAGAGTTTATTGTCGTCCTTAAGAGATGATAAATTCTGAACTTTTACTGGCGGGGCACTCAAAACCCCAATCAGGTTAAACCCTACAAAGTTCAGCTGCTTATATCATCAAGATGGCCCTTGAAGTGAATGTGTACAAAAAGCTTGAAGTTATCACAGAATCAACATCACCTGACAGGCGGCTGTCGAGGCTGTCTGCACACACAGTGTCATAGCGACTGACATGGCAGTTTACACAGGTGTCCACTCTCCAAAGGAGGAAAAAAACTTCCTGTGATATTTGCATTTGACTTCTAAATATCCTCGTCCAAAAAACACACACACACCCTATGTGTGAGTGAGAGGGAGAGAGACAGCGAGCTGACAAGCCTTGGGGCTAAAGTGAAATTTACACAGACAGGCCTAATACCAATACCTTTCTGAAGGACGACTGCTGCACCACACTGGGTATGTGTCATTAAATTTAATACACATCAGAGGGCACTGTGTGTGTGTGTGTGTGTGTGTGTGTGTGTGTGTGTGTGTGAGAGAGAGAGAGAGAGAGAGAGAGACCTATCTATACCAGACCTGTTTTTAATGATGGGATTAGATAATACACACCTGTGGCCTTCTCATTATTTACACACACACACACACACACACACACACACACACACACACACACACACACACAGGCTGGTCATTTGTGCTGATCCTGTATTTGCCGCACGGATGTATAAAGAGACTTGGAAACAGTGTTAGAGGCAGTTTTCCCATTGATTCCTATGAAAGTTGCTTAGTAATGCAAAAAGCCAGAAAATAAAAAATAAAGTAAGAAGCTCAGTTTCTCCAAATATCCAATTACCTGAATCTTTCGCATTAGGGCTTAGGGCTACCGAGCACAACTGAGCACCACCGAAAGCGACCAAGTGTGGCAGAGAGTGGCCAAGTGGCTAACATCTGGTTTAGTGCTCTGCTTACTTGAATGGGAATAAAATTATGTAATTTTGTGACTCTTCTAGACTTTTGCAATGTTATCGTAGTGATTTGCACGTCTCTTTTACAATAACGGTATTTGAGAAAAAGGCTTTTTGGGCACTATGGTATCACGTGATGAACCAAAGCAGTGTAGATCAGCATGTGATCACTATGTAAAATTGGCATCAAAGCCCAGCGCTGTCATGTCCACTTAGGGCTGGGTATCGGTGCTCAATACTTTTAAAACAAAATAACCTTGTACCAAGTAGTATCAAAATGTTAAAGCAATACTTGCATTTGACTGTTTTTGCACCAGATTCTCATCCCAGATCGTCCCAACTCATCACTGGTTCAGTAAACTTTCTGTTGCCGCAGTCCCCAGAATCGCTGTCCGCCAGCAAAAGCTCAGTTCATACCTCTGCCCAGTTACTACAAGCTCACACAGCAGCAGCAGCTAACATCCAACACCAGGCTGTTAAATGGTCTTAACCAACTCACCACAGCACCAAAACAACTTAGCTCTGTCATTACACCCATTATTAGCTGTTTGGTAATGTTAGCCGTGTGATTGTAACAGTTAGCCCTGTCACTGTATATGTAACTGGGCAAACACAACTGTCCCTGGCACAGAGCTCACACTCCTGCAGCAGCTACATACATACAGTCTGCAGTGTGGTGAAGTTGAGCGTCGTGTATTTGACAGAGTTGGCAGTTCATGTTTGATTAAAATGACTAATACACCCCTCCATTCATATTATGAGTATGAAATTAAGTAGAAAAAAGTACTTGGTACCTATATCACTTTAAAAGTACTGGTGTTGGCACTAGTATAATATCTTTTTTTTTTTAAAAAAAAAAAAACAATACCTAGACTTACCCCCACCTGACTTCAGTGTCTACCACCACACAACTGTTGATCATTTTCACATATGCACATTCACATGCTGTGGGTTTGGATGTTTACTTTTTGATTGTTAAAACTACAGTAGGCATACTACAGCACGCCTCCCTCCCTCTCTGCTGCTTAGCTCCCAAACACTTCACTCATCTTAATTATCTTTCTACCAAGAATAATGCAGCTGGCTTTTATAACAAACCCTCAAAAGACAAAGAATGTTCTTGAATTCTAATATGGCTTTCTGTTTAGGACAAATAATGTGCTTTTTATAAATATTTCTTCTTCCTAAATCTGATAATAATTGTTTGTAACTGAAAGCCTCTGAGGAAAGTTACAGTCCGCTGCAAATCACATCTTTTCAGATTGAAACCATATTTGTGCAGCAGCCGATGGTTTCCATTATTTAAATGTGGTATGAAAATCATCTGGCATGAGGAATGGAACTTCCTTGAGCAAAGAAGTGAATGTATCTCTTTTTGTTGTTGTTGTCAAACCGCAGCAATAATAGCAACCATTTCAGATGACAAACAATGAGCAAACATGAAGGTCATTAACAGGAAAATGTGGGTTTGACAGCTCCTTGAATTAAAGTTTTGACAATTGTTGTTAAACCGTTGTTCTTCTCCTCAAGCCAAAATGATGTTAGTGCATCAATATTCTAACAGCAGGATTGGCAATAATAAAAATAAGCTGACCAAAACAGCAAAACATGTCTTCTTCCAGTTTCATCTGAATATGAATCTAAATATTTTCAATACAGATTAAATGTAAAAGTGAATACACTACAACAAGTATTACCCAAAAAGAAAGCAAAACAAAAAATGTAAACAGAAAAATAGAAATTTTAACACAATGATCTTTTTATCTTTTGCCATAGTATTGTTACTTGTTTTTTAGCATTGTGGCTGCCACCCTGTTTATACATATTTATATTTCCTGTTTGTAAAGAAAACTAACAAAAACAAACAAAGTGATCATGTTCATCATGAATATATCCTAATGTGCACCTAAAGTTCTATATTATAGTTTTAAATATATTGTTAAAATTTAGAGGTTCTTCTTTGGAGATTAATACTTACAGTAGGCTTTGCAACAATATGTACAGGTCTGGTGTGTAAGGTTTAGGGGGATATATTGGCAGAAATATAACAAATGTGTTTTCTTCTGTGTTTTTATTACCTTAAAATGAGTGTTTTATATCTGCTTATGGAGCAGGTCCTCGTTCATAAAGTCCACCATGCTGTGTTATCATGTTCTACCGTAGCTGAAAACAGTCAAACCAAACGCAGGCTAAAGTAGCCAGCAGTCTCTCGACAGCAAGCCGAACAGCGTTAGAAAAACATGAAACAGCTATATTCTGTGTTTATTACCAGTTTAAATCACCAGGTTTCTCACCTCTAGATACCACTAAATCCTATGCACTGCTCCTTTAACCCTTTAAGACCAAGAAACCAAGAATGATTTAAATTTTCTTGTGCTGCATTCACACACCTTTCACATGCATTTAAATACATCTGAAACCTTAACAAATTGGTTTGATTTCTTTTGATGACATGGCTAAAACGGTCCCAGAAATTGCAAGAAATTAGGGAAAGAAAATTACCTGAAAATTTGAGAGAGAGATTATTGGAAGATAATAAATAAAAATAGGGAAAAATGTTCAGTAATGATATAATTGTTATTTTTTAAATAACTGCTTTATCTATAAATGTATTTTATCTAGTATTTTTAATTGTATTATTTCAAGCCAATTTGCTCAGGTTTCAAAGGGTTACTTTGTTCAAATAACCACATATCATTATCTTAGCTATGATTTTGCATTAAAACTGCTCAGCGCAGCTTAACAGGCTGAAGCAAAGCATTCAAAAATGTTTTCCTCAAAAACCAGCTCACAGCTTGTATTCATTGTCAACCCTCCACTCTCCTTCCCAAAAATAAACAAAGCTGCTCAGTCTTATAAATCACTATGTTCAAGCAAACGCCAACTGGTGTTTTCAGATTTAACATGAAATGTCTCTCCCTCGGTAAATTCCCACCACTCCGACTACAAGCTGTAGAATAAAGATGGTCTTCATCACACCTTGTTCTCATCATCCCATCACCTTGACCGCAGAGAAACAATGAGCCAGAGGTCCCTGTAAATCATTTTCAGGTGCTGACTAGGTGTCTCAATAGTGTGTGTGTGTGTGTGTGTGTGTGTGTGTGTGTGTGTGCGTGTGTGCGTGCATGCACATGCATTTCTGCCACCTGTGGCTTATTAAATCCTATGGTTTAGTTTTGTTTTTTTTTGTCTCACTGTTGCTTTAGTCAGAGTTTCCCAGGTCATCTCTCCCGCCTCTGCTCCGCCCCTTTAAAACTGCTGCACACACACACTATTTACCATCATATTCCCTCTCCTTCCCAAACTTTACCCATCCCCACACTCCTCAGTCATAACACTAACTGCCCCCAACATACACACACACACACACCTAGCCCTGACCCAACCTCTCCTCCCTCAGCCACAGATAGTGTAAAATGGGGGTGAGCCAGACGGATCCCAGGCCTCGACACAAGCCAGTACCAGGGTGAATCAGGGAGCATCCCCTGCATACTTGCCCCCTGACTCACCCACAATCCTGGGGTGAGCTCATCCAGCTCCCCCTCCCCTGTCTCCCACGCACCCTGTCCCTCCTTGCTCGTCTGTCTGTCTCACCTTTAAGCGTTTCCTCTCCCTTACCCTTTTATTTTCCTTTTCCGTCTCTTAGCTTTCAGCTGTTTTCTTGTTTTTCTCTGTTATCACACCATGTTCTTTGTGTGACACTTTTGTTAGCCTTGATATGACTTTAATCTTTAATTTTCCGCTTTTTAATTTTCCCACTTTTTTTCTATTAATGTCTTTTTGTCACAAATGACAATGAGATGCAGAACCACATGCAAAGATTAATATCAGAACATATGGAGGAATATTTTAATCAGCATGCACTGCTAATTTGCAGGTCCAACACTTTTTTTTAATCATCTCCATCTTTGTAGTGTCTTTGAAGCGCACACTGTCTCATAATTTGACCTGAATTACAGCTTTTCTCATTACATTGCATTGCAAAATATTCTACTCTTGTCCGATGACACGAAAATAATTAATAAACTTCATTCATTAACTCATCACAAATTGTAATGCAAGCAGATGATTGTGCCTCTTTGTCTTGCGTTGTGTGTAATGTGTTGTGTGACCCCGTCTTTACTCCATGGAATGAAATGAAACCATAGTATAACACTACTCAAGGAAACTGTCAAAGCTGTTTAAATCTCCCGTTTTTTGGAAAATAATGGTCATGATTTGATCTTAAAATTAAGGATGTCAAACGATTCATTTTTAAAATCACAACTAATTGCAGAATTTAGATAGCGATTGATCACGTTATTGATTGAATGTTTGCAATTCCATTATTTTGCATTTAAAAACAGTTTTGAAGCCCATCTTGACAAGGCAAAGCAATTCTCACCAGATTGTTGGGACTGGGAAACAAATGACAGCATTTGAACTTTTCAGGAGTTCCAGTTTTTTTTTTTTTTTTTTGCTTTTTCTGATTCATACAGATCCTGTGTGCATGAAACTATTGTTCCCCGTGACGGGAGGTCATATGACTGGTCACAACATGTCAACTTGACTGTTTAGGGAGCCCAGTATGCAGAAATATTCAAATGCAATAAATGAAAATAATATACTGCATGCAAAAAAGCTGCTTGCATATTGCCCCAAACCACCTGGGACTATCATACAGAGAGCATGTCTGTAAAGAGGAGGCTCATGGGTAGCTACAGAACCTTTTTTTTTCCAGATACCTTGAGGTGAGAGGTCAAGGGACCCCGAATGAAATTTAGCAAAACTTTGGAGCAACATTTTGCCCTACAGCCTCCTAAAGACAGGAAGGTTGGCTGAAAAATGTGTTATGTACAAACAAAAATGGCCTTGAGATTAACGCATTAATGCTGACAGCCCTACTTAAAACAATTTATCTTTAAATAAATACAAATATCTTGACCAATTTTTAACTTGCCTGACACTGTTTTGGCAGAAAATAATATAGAATGAACAAGTGACCAGCCCATTCTCATTACCAGCATGTCAGATACCACTGCTTTGTCATGGCCCTGCACATGTGATACCGACTCTAAAGGAACCGTATAGTGTCTTTATGAGATGCACAAGGCTTTTCAACTAACTCCAATGCAAACCCATTCATGGCACTGCTTGATGCTGACTGACTGATGTAGTACAGATAGTGATAAAAGTCTGCATAGGGTTGGAGGTGGATGAGTCAAACACAACTGGACTTTTATCATGGAGATTGCAGTTTGTGTCCAGTGTGAAACCAAAAGTCATGGTGTTTTAACATAAAGTTACACATTTTATGCAGTCATTGTGTGCTGAGGTTGCTCACAGGATGTATTTATGCTATTTTACATACTTTTTTCAACCAAAATAGAGACCCCGTTATTGACACTTGTGACCCCTTGAAAGCCTTAACTGCGAAATTCTGGGGGGGGTCTCTTAAAAAATCTTTAAAATATTACTTTTCATTTGCTATTGTCACTAAAAATGCCATTTAAAAGCGCACCATGCATGCATTCATTACTGAAATAGCAAAAATATTTATTTGCAAATAAGAATACACAACAACTATTGGCTCTGGGAAAGCCTCCCGCCGTGGGTGGCGCTGTTTCAAATGGTCCGCAAACGATGAACGAAACGGAACCCCGCCATTCGGCCTGAAAGCAGTGGACTGTTTTTCCGCCTAACACGGTAACACTTGGTTAAAAACTGTGGACTCGGTAGCTTCGCTAAAAGTCCGGAGAATATGTCAAAGAGAAAGCAAAGTTCATTGCTTGATAACTTTGGATTCACGACTAAAAAGCTGAATCGGAATAATAACGAAAGCGGAACGGAGACACCCGGAGCTAACGCCGGCGGCGAGGCAGCTAGCACATCTACAGGCGAGTTAGGAGCGCCACTCCCGCCCAGCCACACCCAGAACCTGGGCGGGTTGAGGACGAGGCTCCGCTCAGGGAGACGCAGGTCGAGACGAGCATGAGCGACCTGCCGCCGGTTGGATAATGAAGCAGGTCGGCGAATGGAAAGAGAGCAACGCTTTGCTGGATGTCCAGGCTGGAAAGTAAAGCTGTGGAGCAGTTTAGAGAGCGGAAAGAGCAGAGCGCACCACGGGACTAAACACCTGTGCATAGCAAGACGCACTTTCCTCCACACCTCTGTGAATACCAAAGAGGATTTTCCGCCGTAAATGACACGGACAGCCAGACTCAGGGCCGCAACAGGCTGCGCGACGAGTGTGTCTCCTCACTTCTGTTTGTGGACCTAATGTGGACACATTTGATCCAGTACTGTGAGATACTGATTTAAAGCAGGACATCATCTCTCCTCCTCTTGGGTACCAGGACGTTAAGGAACAGAAGCCGAGCCAAAGCCTCTGAGGTCCATTCATGTTTAAGGTAAGATACATTTTTGTGATCATAAGCCCATGTTTACTGTGACTGAATTGTGTTGCATTTGCTGTGTTTGACTTGTAACGAGGTTAACATTTACCACATATAAACCTGAGCTTTCTGCAACTAAGCTTGTTGCAATCCACCCCAACTACTATGCAGTGATAGCATGACATGTGTATGCACTGTTTATGTTACAGAGCGTCCACCTAAACCAGAAAGTATACTTCGTGTTGACAACTATCCTCTTATATATAATTATATATTCTATTATATATTTGCTTATGTTGCCTTCGTGTGTGTGCATGTGCTCACGCAAATATGAAATTGAAATGTGCTGAGTGGATTTGAGTGGATCTGATTGGATTGAGAGCATAGTTATGGTGGGTTGTGTGAGTGACCTTATTGTTAAACATACTAGCCTTGGTGATGTGTGTACAAAACGTGTGTATGCAGTAGTTTTAATCTTGTATATTACTGCGTATTGAATCTGTATAAGACTTCAGCATAACACTGGAGTACTAGATAGAGGGGGGGCCCTGATTGCCACCAGGTATTTCGCACACTGCAAAACCCAATCTTTCTCTAAACCCAACTAAGTGGTTTTGTAGCTGAAACCTAACCACGACCATTTTGAGAACCTGAGGGACGTGACAATTCTTTGGTATCTGAAGACTTGGAATTAAAAAGGAAAGGGTTGACCTGAGCATCTAATTCAGCATTTCATCTGTCACCATGTTAGTTTTTTGGAGCCAGGAGTGACTATAGCCAGCCTCAAGTGGTCATAAGTGGAACTGCAGTTTTTGGCGCTAAAGCCTTTGCTTCAGTTTTCATCCACGGAGATTGCAGGTTGGTTTTTTTTTTACATTTGCTTTAAGGAAAATCACATTTGAAATTGAAACGGAAACTAAATAATACAATACCATATGTCTTTTAGTGCATTGCTTCAGATACTTATCAGCTGGATAGACATACATGAGCTACAGAGCTGACCATGACATGTACAGTTTATCCACATCAAACAGAAATCAAGCTTTAATCAATTGACACAGACAGGACACAGTTAGCTGACGCTTTGTTGCTCTGATTGAAAGTAACTGGCAACCTTGGCAACAGTAGTGGTGGAGCAAACAAAGAGCAGATAGTGGGTGTTTTCATGCTTGCCTTTCATGGATGTCTTCCTGGATTAAACCAGTTAATCGGCATTCAGATGTGAGAGTTTCAGTATCATTTGGATTAATTATTTTAAAGGATATCTGACTTGTAAGGAGGTTAACATTTACCACATATAAACCTGAGCTTTCTGCACGAAGCTCGTTGCAATCCACCCCAACTACTTTGCAGAATACTTTGTGTCAAAAACTAGCCTCTTCAACTGATTTTTTTTTTCACTGTGACCTGTTGTTGAAGCATTGATAGCAAAAAAACCCCAACTGAATCAAACCTGGTTCTTCATTTTAACTCACATTTGCAAAGGAAGGCATTGCTATGTTAACAAAATCTTGAATACCACACACAGATAAATAGGATTCCCGTAGTGCTCCAATGGCTTCTTTGCAGAGCTATGATCCAATTCATCCTCTGCCCATAGCTATTGTGTTTTAAAAGCATAAGCTGAATATGAAAAGATTTTTTGAATTTGTTGCTTCCAGCGTTTTATTTATTCTGGCTTAACATAAACCATAGCCTCTTTGTTAAAAAAGACAAGTGCAAACGAGGGAAGGTGAGTTGCAGAAAGAGAATGTAAACCAGTTACAGTTCAGTCCAATTTTCAACTGGAGCCATGTGCTTCCCTGCGCTGCAAATTTTCTGTGGTGCAATTGATAGCGAATTCATCTCATTAAATGTCGTTACGCTGAAAGGCTGAATTGCATTTTTGAAAAGGAATGGATTCATCGTATTCACACGTGTTGCACAGACACAAAGAGTACTTAAGAGGACCCCTGAAACTGAAGCTGGAGGAAAAGGCAAAACGATTACACCCACTGTTCCCATTATTTCCCTATGACCCTCGCATGGCACCCACATTACTTCTTACACATCAGTGTAATCTGCAGTCACGGTAACATAGATTCTGCGGGAGCATATGTGCAGATGCCACCTTTGCCACTTAACTTAATTGTATTCACTTGCACAACTCCCTAAAGAAATGCTAGATCGTCTTTTGTCCTCTCTGGCATCACGGTGTGAAAAATGATTCAGAGGCAAATGCACTGCGCTACACTGTATTTATTGTCTTGCAAATGAAGTTTATTATCTCTGCATGGAGGCGGGAAAGTGAAAAACTTGCACCATTTTACTGTATGATCCAGTAAAATTAAGTGCATTTCAGTGGACCATGGCATGCAAGGATCCTCACAAAGTCTGTGTTTTCAAAGCGCTGACTTGGTGGTGTGTCTTGGTGTGAAGTTTGGGTGGGTTTGGGTAGTATATCGAATATACTCAATGTATCGCAGCTTGTTCCTCATTGGATATATAAAATTACTATATCATGAATGTTGAGGATAAATTGTCATGTCATTTTTTCTTAGCCACTGGCATAAGACTTGTCTCAGCGTTTTGGTTCTCTTGCCCCACACACTTCTTTGCCCCTCCAGACGACTTTATTCTGAGCTATGATGCATGAGCAGGAGAGGTGTGTGTTTCTGTACCTGCAGAGCTCTAGATTGCAGTTTTGTTGAATTTTGTTGCTATGGAGCATCAGTGCAACCTGCAAATACTTTAAATGTATGAACTGAAGAGCTGTTTTTAGCAGTACTTTTATTCATTTAACTTTATTATGACAATAGCTAATAGTTATTTTATTTACCTTTCTTCAGTAATAAGAAACTATTTTACTTTTATCATAACAGCACTTTATTTAACTTTACTATACTACAGTAACTACTTTATTTGAACTGCAGCTCATTTATTAATTTAGTATTTTAGTAGTTTGCTGTAGTTTCAAATAGGCAAGATAGGCACTATATCGTGTATTGAGATATAGTCTAAAAATATTATGAAATATTTTTTTTAGCCATATCACCCATCCCTAGTGTCAAGCACTTTGGTTTATGCAAAGGCAAAAATGTCAAATCAGGCTATACATATACAGCCATCCTGCACCCAATAGTCTTCCCGTTTCCTCACACCAGAGAGTCAGCCAAACGGGTGAGAGTGCTTATTAAACATTCGCTTCAAGCAGAGACGTGAGGCTAAGGAGTCTCGGGTCCTTTATGGATGCTGATTTTTCTGCGAGAGTGTGTATGGCGTTGTGACTTTTTTGTGTGTTGTGTTCATAAAAGAGTAAAATTGTGTGTAATTACGACTTCCCAGGTCCACTTCCCACTGTCTGGGCTGGCTCTCCCAGCAGGCGTAGATTGGGAGAAAATAAGGGCTTATTCACTGGACTATAAAAAGAGCTGTAAACAATCCCACATTGTAGCTACTGGGAGGAAACGGGGAGCTGGCAGCATGAAGGAGGCACTCGGCTGCATTGGCTGACTGGCTGGTTGGCTCTGAGGTCGGCTACTTGACTGACTATCTGGTTAGTTGGGTTTTGGGGGAGTTGCCTTACAGTTTGGCTTTCCACTGTTCTCCACATGCCTCTGGCCAGCTCTGACACACATTGAGGCACTTAGTGGAGTTGGAGCCAGTGAGAGGGTGTCTAAGAAAGAAGAGAGACAGTGTTAGTATCTGATCCGACCATCAAAACCTCAGACTTGCTTTCCCAGCATGCCAGTGTTCATGCAAATTAAAGAGATATGTAATTTCTCAGTGTTGCACTTTGCTTTAGCTGTTGTTCTGTACAGACTGAGTGCAGTTGCTGCTCAGTGACACTTGTTATCTAAATTTGTTTGAAAATGGTTTATGTTCACACCTGTGATTTTATCTTTGAAGCATATGGAATTGCTGTTGCCCTGCTTATGTCTCTTGATGAATAGAAGTGTTGAAATGAAGAAGTGCAATGGCCTTAAAGGAGTTCATGTGCTTATGAAATCTTAATGCAAACAGTGGGAGGATACTTTAATAGGATCATAATTTTAAACTGCCTGCACACTGTGAGCAGCTTGTAGCATGTAAGAGATGACAAAAGTTGGCTTTAACATAACTTTTTACCATCAGCAAAACCTTGAAAAACTTTTAAGGGCCTTGTCACACACACAGGTGATGCATAAGTGAGATACACAGCGAGATGAGCTGAAGGAGGATGTAGCTCAGGTTAGAGCTGACTGTTCTAAAACTGTTTAAAACTGTTTAAAAACGATTAAAGGGAGACATAAGAAATGTTTCATAGAATCATGTGTTTAGCAGAATGGTTTCAGCTGGTACTTCAGTGTTTTGGACTGAAATGCAGACTAGTGCATTTGTAGGGCAAAGACCTTCCGGATGACAACGTATTGTAGAACCCTTTAAAAATGCAGATTGTTGTTTGCATAATCCTGTTTAAAATTTTTTTTTTTAAAAAAGCATAAAAGCTATAACATTCGTTCTTTTTGCAGCTAAGAGCAAAGGTTTCTGTCATCCCCGTCATCATTACCTTACGTGCCATGCAAACATAGTATTTTGCCCGAATTATGCCAGAATTTCCATGTAGTGGCCATGGGAGATTGTTCGCTGAATAATCCATATATATATATATATATATATATATATATATATATATATATATACATATATATATATACATATATAATAAAAAAAAAAATAAAAACTTTACACTATGCTCATAAAAATAAGCATATCTCAAAACTAAATAATGTGAATAGTTCACATAACCTATGGAGTGTTAAGAAATATTCTGTTCACATTTCTTCATTAGATTGTTTTGTATCAGTATGTTTTGTGATTTTATTTTGTAAAATCCGATGATAAAACATGGCATATTTTTGTATTATTGTTTTTTAATGACAGAATGTCAATATGTATCAATCATTTTATAATCTACAATCCTCCTCAGTTAAATTAGGGAGGTAACCTTGACATATTTGTTGTTATTTGACATTGTACTGTTGAGCCATTTGACACACACACACACACACACACACACACACACACACACACACACACACACACATATATATGTATAGTGCATTTGTTTTCCCCTGCAGGACAAAACTTAAAGCATAGCCACCTGCCCATCAACATCCTGAGATGCAGTGAAGTAATAAGCCCGTATAGCTGCATCAATATGCATACACAGTATGAATGGGGCATTTATATAATGGCTTGTAACCACGTCCGGCACGTAATAATTACGCAAAAGGCATTTGCCTGGTAATGGCAGATAATTTCCCCCATCAAGATTCCTCTCAGAGGTGTCCCATTCTGTGGCATATTGATTCAGCTCTAATGAGAGTCTGGGCAGCAAGAAGTTTCACAAAGGTTACAGGCAGTGCTGTGTGTGTACTATGCATCAGTAATTATTCAGAAGATTTATGCCTGGTTTGTATGGAATGAATGTTTTTGCAAACATCTAGGTATGCACAGTATATATTCATGTGTCTGTCAGTCTGTCTGTCATATCCTGTGAAAGATTGTCGCTATAAAACAGTTCTTCCTCAGCAACATAAGCTTCTCTGAGGTACAAGGACAAAGCCACTGTTGCAAATGAACTCAGACGAGAACCATGGATCTTAAAAAGGTCTTCTTAATTAACTAAAAAAAAAAAAACCGCTGTCTTTTTAGCTTTTTTGCAATATTATTTTGAAATAATCAAATCAGTTTTTACAGGTTATTTATGCTAAGAACCCTTAAAGAAACATTTATCCCTGCAGTTCCAACACATCTCACTCCCAACTCGTAAAATAGCAAGACTTGGTCAGCTGCCCCCAGTGTCAGATACCAACACACACAGCAACCATTAGCGGGAGTATGAGATGCACCAGGCGGTGGCTCGTTTTGAGAGTGTTCGCAGAGGATGGGCAGAAGTGGAGGTAGATGAATCAGACAAACTCCGGACTTTCACCCAGGAGACCACTGTTTGTTTCCCGTGTGACTCCAAAAGTCAAGCCATTTATTTCAATAACAACTTCGTCTTCGTCAGGTGATCTTATGTTAGTAAGAAACATACCTGTTTTATAAAAAAAAACATGATCTTTTTTTTCTAAACCTGACCATGTGCTTGTGTTGTCTAAACCCAGTGAAGTAAACCATAAAAATGTGATTTTTTGACCTATGTTCCAAGTTCATTTTGAACGCAGAGCGCATGGATTTAATGAGCATAAACTGTAAATCTTCTCTAAAAAATTGAATTTATTTTGAAAAGATAATTCGTGCAACAAATGCAAATTTTCATACTGTCCACAAAAGTAAAAAAAAAAAAAAAGAAGCAGGAGGGGCACCATTGTTTAAAGTTTAGCGTCTCTGACCAAGTGTTGGTATTTGACGAGTTGGTCACTAAACTAGAGATGCATGGTTTTTATTGGGCAGTGACAATATTTCTCACACATTCATGTCCTTTCCCTCGCTTTTATGTAAGTGCTACTGTAGTACATATAAAGTACATTTCTGTCATCAAGTGATACATTTTTCTCTGTTTCCACCACTGAACTAAATTATATTTTTCACCATTTGCTTAATCAGACCTCATCCTTTATTGTTGATGCTGTAAACAGCTTAGAATAAGCTGATTGTACAACCCTGGTTTCACAGCCCAGTCATGAAAGTGACATACGCTAAAAGTCTAGGTTGCATTTGTGTGACAGTTTATGTCTATTGCGCACACACACACACACACACACACACACACACACAAATGCACACCAGGCACCCGCCCAATGATAAGCAGCTCATTAAAACAACCTGTGTGTTTTTGCCAAGTCCTCTCAGCTTTGGGGACATTATTCTGCGATGCACCCCCCTCTATCTGGGAGCAGGGGGATATCGTTTACCGTTGCACAACTCCGAGGAGCCACTTATGCGTGAAAGGCAGATGTGTTTGTACTGTAAACAAGAGAGAGGAGACGGAGAGTGGTGCAGAGCCATGCCAAGAGATCCTCACTGTCTGCCATGGGGCTGCAATTCTAGACTTCATGAAAAAATACGGACAGGAGAAATGCCTTGGGTGAAAGCACAATACATGTTATGAAATTCTCTGGCAGTATTTGCCCGTTGTACATGCCTGTGTGCAGCTAAAGACTGCAAACAACTGCATTCCTCTTTTGTGTAAAGCATGAGTTTTGCATGAAATCAGCATCTGGACATGTTTATTATCCGTCTATGATTTGAAAGCAGCAAACAAACTCTTTTTTGAACTCTTTGAAACCTGGAGTGATATCACATTTGCTATTAAACTCTAAAAATGAATAAAAACTGCCATGGTGTCCCATGTGCAGGGGCGGTGTCCTTTCTGCAGCATCCAAAGGTTTGCTTCCAGCCGGTGGTCCTTTGCTGCATGTTCTCTTTCTCTTTCCCACTTTCATGCTTACACTATCCAGTCAACTAAATAAAGCCAAAAAAGCTTCCCAAAAAAACAAAAAACAAAAAACTTAAAAAAGGAAAAACTATGGAAAAATGTCGAGAAATATTTATTCATAATCACTGTATTTAAAATGATGTCACAGGAAAAAAAAATCCATACATCAGTCTTTTTCAGTTCATTTTCTTGTTTGTTTTTGTTTTTTTACTTGTATTTTTTGCCTTATTTTTAGGTAATCTTTTTTTAGATTTCTTGTAACTGTTTTACTTATTACTTGCTATTTTTCGGGCCATGTGTTGCTTATTGCCTTCTCTCCATATTCTTTAAAGAAATGTAACCAATTTGCTCAGGTTTGAAAGGGTTAAATATAATTCAATTTAAAGTAAGTTTAAGCCTCGGTCTTGCTGGCAAACTGTTGAAAATCTTTAATAATCCTTACCTTTTATCAGGTTTGCAAGGCTTTCATTTGCTCTGCACAAAAGGAATTATGCCAATCATAAATCTCTCTGCAGCATCACCGTGCAGATATGATTCTGCTAATGGACAGACTGCTCTCATAAGCTGCAGTACAATATGATTTCTGTGTCCTCCTTCTCCCTGTAAGCTAATTTCAGCGATGTGCTGTTTATCAGAAGCTTTGAGTAGAGTAGACCTAGTTATTGCTCACCACAGTCCAAATTGTAGTTAATCACATCTCTCCGAAAGCTATTTCCTACTCTTGGCCTATATTATTCCAACCCTTTTTCCTTTAGATGATTTGTGATGCCCATTGCTTCATCAGCAATATGGAGGCAAAGTAGCCGCGCTGGCTCAGTCCATCACTGCACATTTTTTTCTGACCTTCTCATTTTTTTTCAGCAACAGGCACAAGATAGACAGCCCACTTAATTTGTGGCGATGTAAAATATTACCTCATTTTTTTCGGAGCTGTAACGGTTTACTTGTCATTGGAAATAACAGATAGTTATTCTGCGTAAGTGCGTTCTCAGGAGTGTTGTTGGGAAATCGGGGATATGCTGGCCAGCTCTGGAGGCCTGGCGCAGGGAAGACACAGAGCTGCTTACCAAGTGTGTGAACCACCTGAAGGTGACCCCACAAAGAGTATGAAACATAATTATTACCTGCTCTGTACTCCACAATAACACAATCCCCAGAAAAGAGGGTTCCCAAAACTCACTGTGGAGAAGGACTCTTTATCCAGGACCATGAAAGAAGCTGGTTGCAAGGAATCTTTATAGTTGTTCTATCTTGTTAATCTGAAGTCCATTATTCTCTTTTTAGTTGTAATTTGTCTGTTTGTTTTACATAATTGTTTTGAATAATTACTAAAATGTTCCAATGGAAATAAATCACAAGGTTTTTGTTCTAGTAAGGAGAGGCGCAACAGCAATTCAGTATCATTCCTTTGCGGACTCAGACCCAGAGGTTCAGACAGAAACAAGAACGGTCAAAATGAAAGTAGCAGAAACTGAGATATTCTGTTGGCTGCTTGACCAACAACGATAAAACGTCTGGAAGCAGATTTTCAGGGATTCCGATGTATCCGGGCCAAGACTTCCTTTTCCACGTGCCTATTTTTGTTTCCAGTTCCATTAGCAACTTATGAGAGGTCCAGACAATATTTCGTCCAGTATCATCAACACATATTTGCATATGAAAGCAGATATACTAGAAAAAAGCTAAGAAATAGCTAAGTCATGGATGGGTGGGTTCAGAAATTCCATTTCGGCCAGTGTGTTTTGCTTCTTTTGCTCTCTGAAACGTCTGTTTGCCTGCAGGCAACTGAATCCCACGCAAACGAGATGGTCAATGCTGCTAGGACTACAAATGAGGACCAGAATGCTTCAGATACTATAATCTCGTCTGGTCGCCTACAGATTCTGCATACATAATGCAGGAATCTGTTTTTAGAGGGTTAGATTTTTAGTAACTGTTGTGCCGCCAGCTATTAAAGATCTGCATACCTTAATTCCTAAAATGCAACTGGATAGTGTCTTTAAATTCCTTAACCTCTATATGGATGAAGCATCTGTGGACAAGAAGACAGAATTTGGTGGGAGGCGTTCCAGTTCTTGTTTGTAGTCTGAGTAGCGTGACCAATCGCACGTGAGCGGCAGGTGAACAGACCGTGTTGAGAGGTGGAACGCATTGCCCCAAGTGCAATCTCAGAACCCATCAGCTATCATCTGATGATGATTAAGTTTTATACTTGCTTTTTAGAAAGTATGCAGATATCTGTTTATAGAGATTAGCTGAAATCACCAGCGCATAGAAGAGGAAGTCTTGGCCCGGATATCTGCAGCGGATCTCCTGAAATACTGACCACTGCCCCCAAAGGCGTATCGTCATCCTAAGGTCCTAAGATTGGACCCTCCCTGCAGCGCAAACACACAAATTTACAATGCTATGCCATGTTTTCTGTAAAATCTTTCTTTTATACCAACCCTGAGATAACCATGACATGACACAGAAGAAAATTTGAATTTATTTATTATTTATTCATTTTTTACAGGCTGTGAGGTACTCACTCTAAAGAGAGAACAGATGTTGATTTTTTGATATGAGAGATATGCCCCCTTTAATAACATCTTTCTTATTTACTTTGTTTTTATTTATGATTCTGATATTGCATGCCTACATCAAATTAAGTCATATCATACAGAAAGACACATCTTTATTCCAATCCTGTAATTCTGATCATCACTCAGGGTCCCTGCAACTCTTTCTTCCCTGATAAACCTACTTGGGTTATTTGAGTGAAACTGTTTAGTGTGTCAAATCTCATGACCATAATAGTCAATAAAATAAATAAGTGAACAAATGTAAAAAAAAATAAATAAAAAATAGTAAAATAAAATCAAAGTAAATTATTAAGAAGGTGAGAGATGCCCCTTTTANAACCTACTTGGGTTATTTGAGTGAAACTGTTTAGTGTGTCAAATCTCATGACCATAATAGTCAATAAAATAAATAAGTGAACAAATGTAAAAAAAAAATAAATAAAAAATAGTAAATAA